>NC_068981.1:67873239-67878401 GCF_001194135.2 Octopus bimaculoides
TATATGTATATATATATCTACATATATGAGTGTGTGTGTGTGTTTCCGTCTCAACGGTTGACGGTCCATGTTTGTTTACGTTTGCGTAAACTAAGCAGTTTTCAAAAGTGACGATAGAATAGGTTCCATGTATGAAATACAAAGAAGAAGAAAAGATTAACTTAAACCTTCAAGGTCGTACTCCCTGTTATTCGTAGACTTGCATAAAAAAAAATCGGCAACTTAACAGTCACAATGTTTCCACGAATAATAAAAAAAAAAAACGAAACAAAAACGTGACTGCTGATGCATCACACTAATGCTCAAAACCATAGACAGGGAAGTGCAGGAATCCAATCGGAATTTAAGAAATAACACACACGGCAAATACATTGAATTCAAAATTTAAACATTATTTCTTTGAAGGCGCTAAAACGTCGAAAACGGATTTAGGAACTTTATTGTTCCAGCCCAACTGTGAAACAGCTATTACGGAAAATTTGAAAAATCTACAATGCAAAAGACAAGGATTGAACCTAGTCGTGTGTCTAATGAAAGGAGGATGAAAATGAAGAACGTTTCTTATATATATATACTTGAATATATATATATGCATATACATGTATATATAAACATATACATATATATGCTTGTGTGTGTTTATACATACACGGACACTTATATATATATATACACACACACACATATATATATATATATATATATACACAGACACACATATATATATATATATATATATATATATATATATATATATATATATATATATATATATATACATATATATATACATATGCACACACACATATATATACGTACACATTTGTATTTAAATATGTATATATGTGTACACACATATACGTACAGGCATAAATGCATATATACAAATATGCGAACACATACTTACTCACAAACATATATAAAATGTTAAAATATATTATTAATATAATACAGTAAATTGCAAAATAACTCACAATTATAGCAATAGAAATATATCGAAGGAGATTGTATGATAAATGTGTGTGGGTGTATATATATATATATATATATATATATATATATATATATATATATATATATATATATATATATATATATACACTCACATGGAAACATATTTAATTGAAATATTATATTGCGCTAAACTTCACTCTCTGAATCAACTGTGCTAATGCTCGAGGTTTTGATGGTATTTTAATAGAACATGAATAAATAAAATTAATTAATTCAATATTGTTGAATAATTAATCCTTTGTTGAATACTTATAGCAATTGACACCACCTACGGAATGAAAAAGGCTCTTTGCAAAAATTCCTTAACTGTGAATTCTTGATAACTGCCAAAGGAAAGTTGTTGAGTTATAGCATTTATTGACAGCATAATTAGTTATCTCACAAAAGAAGTTATATATAAAATTAAATTTTCCTCTAGCTATTGGGGAGTACATAAAAATGAAATGGAAAATATGTAGCTGAATAATTAAGTCAAAAATTAATTTCAAGTGTGTTATTTGTTACACATTCTACTTTTTATAACTCAGTGTTGCTTTTCTATTATTTGGAATAGAAATAAATTGGATATTACCTCCGAAAATCAATGCCATCGATATGTTAACACCCTTGAATAATAATGACAATAATAATAGTCGTCCGTTTTTATAGAGAAGGGGCTTGTCGGTTACATCGACCCCATTGCGCAACAGGTACTTATTTTATCGAGCGGAATTTGAACTCAGAATGTAAAGACAAACGAAATAACGCTAAACAATTTTCCTGCGTGCTAACAATTGCGGTAGCTCACCTCCATAATGTTAATAATAATAATAATAATAATAATAACGATAATAATAACGTCACACGTGATTGTCTTAACTGGAGCGTCACACGTTCTGAAAAGAGCAGTGTTGCTGTAATTTTTTTCCTTTTTCCTCTTTGCTTTCTTTGTTTACTTTTTTTCTTTTTTCTTTTTCTCTTTGTCTTTCTTCCTCTTGTTCTCTCTCACATGACTTTGTAAAGGAACAATTTGGTGTGTTTATTTTAATAGCCTACCAACATATCCAGTCACTTTCTCTGCTCCAGGTGTCAGGAAGACACTCGGCAAGAAATGGAAACAAAATTGAAAGAAGATAGCATAGCAGCGACAACAAATCGGAGCTCACAACCACATTTTTCCTCTGCCTTCAGTTCGTTTGGCGGTTCTTTGTATTTTGAAGCAAGTAGTATAAAGTCATTTTCGCATATGAGGCAATAGTTATATCTTCCTCATTTTGAAAATGAATTTATTTTGGGAATTCACTTTCAATTCGTTCCTTTCCAACTGTGTAGAATAACTGCCACTTCTGCCCAGTATTTTTTATGCCTATTATTCATTGTCACAAAAAGACTGCGTGACACACGTGGTTATAACCGAAACTTTTTACGATGCCTTCGGAAATTTACCTATAAGTGCCATACGGGTAACGGCTTGCACAGCAAGCCTTTGCTGTTTCTTTCCTGTTTTATTTCACTTAGACTTTTCATCTCTTCGTGGCGGGAAACGTTGAAATGACATATACTGCCATGTGTGTAGTACATGGCAATACATGTCAGATCAGGAATTTCTCTTGTGCTACATCTTCAACGAATCTATGAAATCAGGTATACACGAGAGGGGGCAAATTATAGACGAAGTATAGCCAGCAGTCACTTCTATGAAAGATTCAAAAGTATTGTATCTCGATATTCCCTCTCAAAATGGAAGGTGTATTGATTTTAGTGCTAATCTTTAAAGTAAAGTTTATGCGGAACAAGTATCTTAAAACATTTTCGGATAATTGTTTCTCTCTCTTCCATTAAGAATTTTTAGAAATAAGGATTTTCCGCACTAGCAAATGTGAATGTTAAAGCATGGAAAAATTTGACCATGTTTGACATATCGTGCCACTGTACTGCGTTGAAGTATATTCGAAGAGCGTAGAATATAAACAGCGATTCTTAAAGTTTACCAAACTTTATCGAAATGGCGAGATTGTTGAATACAGAAGAATGGGAATGATTGACCGTAATTAGGCTTTACTCTTATAAGAACGAGGGTATGGTATCTGTCATTATTTGTTTTAATCGAGAACCTTGGTGATCAGGAGTCAGCCAGGTTTAGATATCATTCCAAAGCCTCATTTTTGACTGGCTGGCGAGATGATGAAAATGACTGTGAGTAATAATAATAATAACAGTAATCATTACCAAAAAGAGATATTTTACATGCTCATATTATAGAAACCAAAATAAGCTGTTGAGAATTCGAACAACGTTTCTCATCTTTTGAACAGGGTGATCTATTGTTTTCTTATAAAACTGAACCGTAGATATACAAGTTTGTTATTTGTTTGTAGGATACAAAATTGATAATCTATGTTTCCTTGGTAAACATAGATTACCAAGGAATCTATATTTACGACACATTTAAACTTTCTGTCTAACAGATCTACATTTGAGACCATTCCAAGACGCCGCTGCCTAAATAGCTATTAATTCAAATTATTTATTTGCTTTTTGATGAATATCAGAATAGAAACCTGAAGAATCAATGTGTCAATGAAGACAGTTCAAAATATAGATTAGGTGAAAATTAGAAAACTCATATAAATTCAGCCTAAATAAAATTCATATTTATTAGTGAAAGAGTGAATAACATATAATTCTTTAACAAATACAATTTGAACTTATGAATTTTAATTATCACATTTGAGTTCATGTAACAATATTTTTCTAAAAATTTCTTTGTAGACAAGAGATTTTCTATGATGGTCTGAATCGGATAAAGCTATGAATGAGACAGTAAGGTACTGATATGTTTTAAAAGTATCGATAAAAATATCGAATTTTTATAATCAATATAGGTGTATAAAAAGGAAATTAGAGGAAACAAGATGATTTGCACACAGCATAATTTCTGATTATTTATGGATCGTTGACTGCTACAATTATTGTTCTCCAAATTTATAAATAGCATAGGCTATTACCTCACGCGTATCGCCGTCGGTTCCACTCATTATCTCCTCCTTTTAATCAGAATATATTAATCAAATGCACATATATACATACATACATGCATAAAGGCACACACGCACACATAAACGCACACACACACACACACACAAACGCACGCAAACACAGAGACACACGCACATATATATATATATATGTATGTAAGTGTATGTATACATGCAAGCATGTATATTGGTATGCATTTAAATGACTGAATACGCAGAGACATACATACACGCAAAGACACAAACGCACACACACACACACACACACACACACACACACACACACACACACGTACATACGTACATGTACACATACATAATGTCAGAGGAAATTCAATTTGAATAAAATTTAGATCATTGTTTATGCGCGTTAATGGAATTCCTTTAATTATCTATAAATATTCACAAACACTTTCAATTAAGTTAGAAACAATAACCACAAACCGTGAATTTTATACGTAACAATTATCAAAGTAGAGGACAAAAATTATAGTTAGGCTATGATGATGTATTTTATGTTTTCCTGTTTTTTTTTTATATTGCAAAATACAATTTCGAGAAAATGGCTTTGAATATGATATTTAAAATGTATTACTGTTGAAAGTCAGACATAATTGCTATATTTTACATAGCCAGAAATAAGTTGCAGTTAACAGAACTATCTGAGAATCATTCAAGCACAGTGCAATACGATAATTGATAATTTCTTAAAAGAAACGGACGATACTTCGAAAAGACAAAAGATATGATGCGAAATATATTATGATATACATCAAACGCATTTGAAAGCAGAATGGTACTGAGGGAACAAAGCGTATCGCGTCTAACCATATACATGAAGCAATTTACTTTACAACTTATCTTAAAATGAGCCATAAATTATTGGAAGTGTGACAGAACCTTTCTTTATAAACGTTACCACGTCTAAAACAAAATCCATGGACAATAGTTCAGTTCGGTTGAATGAGACAAATAGTGTTTCGAAGATAGAAAACATATGCAGCATGACTCAAATCTCGTAGCTGTCGATCAGAGGCAGACATCAGAAATTCTATTACATTTTCAACGAATCAACGATGTTCTATCTACTGGGAAATGTGCCTTATATATATATATATATATATATATATA
>NC_068981.1:67878702-67884754 GCF_001194135.2 Octopus bimaculoides
ATCTATCTATCTATCTATCTATCTATCTATCTATCTATCTATCTATCTATCTATCTATCTATCTATATATATATATATATATATACATATGCATATATATATATATATATACGTTTGTATATAAATATACATATATGTAAACATATATATATATATGTGTGTATATATATATAGATACATTAATATATGCATAAAAATGTATATAAGGATATTGTTTAAGCATGCATAAAAAATACCATGAGGTAAAAAATTACTAATTAATAATTAAGGGTTCTACAAGGATCACCAGCACGCTAAAATACTAGTGAGAAGACGACTATAGTCACAAATCTTCATTGATACACATTAATTGAAATCGGAGGAATGAGCAGAAATTCTAAGCCCCTGTGCCAATAAGGAACAGAATCGTAGACATACTCCTATCGTCATGATTTTCAACTTTTGAGGCTCAAGCATTTTTACTAAAATCACTTATTTAGGATGTCTATATCCAGCTCACATTAGGAGGAATATTTCAAACAATCACTGAGTTTTGTTTGAATGACGATGCCAAGATATGGCAGCATCTTCTTTTCCTACATTCCACAATATTTATTTAATTCATCTGTAGATTTCAGAATCTGGGGACCCATCATATAAAGACGTTCTTCTAAGCTATGAGAATGTGTCACTAGCTAAATGGGAGCCATTTCCCAAACCAACTGTATGAATGCAACGCTTATCCACTGCATCCGTGTGGGGTTGAGAACTCCATTTCGCAACTACATCGATTCAAGCAAGTGTCTAATATTGTTTATTCTGATGAATATCTTGCGATCGATTTGATGGCTGGAGTTTGTGCAAAGGCCTGTCCTTCACACGCACATACACACGGACGCACAAATGCGCACACACACATGAATATGTATACATTTATATACATACACGCACTCTTATATGGATCTATCTATCTATCTATCTATCTATCTTTCTTTCTTTCTATCTATTTATCTATCGATATATCACATTTCTGGGCATTTTTCTTTAATCTCTCTACCTACCTCTGTTATCCCCTTGTTCCCCCCCTCTCTCTCTCTAGTTCCATCCCGAATTCTTGAATCCCTCTGCCCCCTAGCTCTCTGCTCCTGCCACGTGACCGGTGCTAAGCGAAGCACTATTTTTCTTTCTTTCCTTGACCGCCGCTCGTATAACCCCTCTTTTCTTGTCTCCTGACTTTCATCTATGTTTGTTGCCGTAAGGCTCCCACTTCACACGCCAACTTAAATTAACTTGTCATTTTAGTCGAAAGGCACATGTTGTTTGTATTTGTAATCATGTAGCATTCTCTCAGTTTTTACTTTCTGTTTTGTCCGTATTGTCGAACATATTCGCCCGCTTTCTTCCAAAAAATTATTGTCCCTAGCTTAGAATTTTTGGGCCTACCAAATTTGAACTGTCTCAAGTGTAGCAGGCCGAAACTGTAGTGGTAATTAGAACCTTGACTTATAAACAAATGTTCCGTCTTGATTTTCCTGTCCGTCCTTGTATCGTCCATCTGTCCATGCTTTCAGTGTCGTCCGTTACGTTATTCTTTCTATGGTTTTGATTGACACACACACACACACACACACACACACACATGTATATATAGATTGATTGATTGATTGATTGATTGATTGACAGATGCATACATATAAATATAGACATATTTCAAAATTCAAAAAGTTATTTCCTTTAAAAATAATGATATAGTGGCAAGCAAATATTATTCAAATAATCACAATACATAAGAATAAAAAGTCAGATTATGTAGTAAGTCTGGCTGACGAGCTTTAAGTGTTGGTTCAACACAGAAAGCGAAATCAATTGATACCATAATGTCTAAGATTTTACCTGTATTTTACTATATGTATCTTACAAATGAGAGGACTGTTTCCAAGATATATACTTGCTATATTCTCTGTGCGTGTTTTTCATATAATGAGAGATGCGTGGTTTTGAAGGGTTTTAACTACTCTTTCAAGCAAAGAGGTAGTTATCGTATCCTGACTTTTTATTATATGTATATACACAATAGACATATATATATATATATATATATATATATATATATATATATATATATATATATGTATAAATGTGTGTGTGCGTGGTGTGTGTGTGCGTGGTGTGTGTGTGCGTGTGTGTATGTTTTGTGTATATTCATGCGTATGTATATGTGCATGAGTGTCTTTATAATTTAACAATTCGGAAAGGGGTATACTACACGAAGGGATTCAGATTTTGTAAAAAAATATATTAATCTTCGGAGCATGACTATGTGTCTGACTAGACTTAAACATCAGTCTGATCGGATCTGCTAAATCAAAATTGGGAAATATCTGATGTAGTTAACCAAGTACCATGCCAGAATGATAAAACAATAACAGACTTGCAGAATCTCACTATTCAGTAAATAACACAGTTGAAAGGATCCTTCTGTGACGTTTCATCTTCGTTTTAAACTAGCAGCATTATTCCTTGAATTGGAATTACTGCTGTCTTGGATATATTGGCAGCTGTCCACTCAAATCAAATTTTTCAGCAAATTCTAGTATTGCCATATTCAATTCTTAATGGGCAACAAATGTAGACTATGTGAAACCCAGGTAGGTGAGGAAGAGCAATCGCTTTTAGATTTTCCTCTATCAAGTCGACTATACAAGCATGATTTTATTTACTAAATCCCTTATAACTGTATTGCATCATAAATATAAACACTGACCAGTGACTAAAATATCTAAAGGAATACAAGGTAAAAGTTACTGATGCTTATTGGAAGGTTAGATGCAACATAACCCAAGAGCCAGTAAAGCGTGCATATCGTTTTTGTGTCAAAAAATAGCAGCAGTGTCTACATAAATCAGTTCTGCATAAAACCCATTTCAATGTCTATTCAGTTTAAAGTCTTCACCTTCATTTCAAGAAATTATGTGAGTGAAATTATCACATTCTTGCAAGAATATGTGACAAGTATAGCAAAGCATATTGAGAATATATTATGGTTTAAACTATCAAGTTGTTCTCCATTAAGTGAGACCAGGCCCAATATCTTATGAAGTAACTTCTTAAACATATTCACAGATTTTTGGTGTACGACCCAACTACACAAGAATATTCCACGATGTATCTTAGTTAACAATATAAAATACTTTTGTTAAGATAACGAAAGCCTTATATAATCGTACCTTGTTCAATAGATTTCTCCCGATGTTTTTTTCGCAAAGTTAATCACCTTCATATACACTCGCATGCATATACGTACACATATATATGTTCTCCATATGCGGGCTGTAAAAAGTTTTTTGTTCTTCATGAAATAATACCAAATTATTCCAAGTACACATGCATGGAAGTTTGTCCTATTATTCTATCATTTCGTTAATGCATAACTAACATGAAAATTAAATTATAACAACATAGAACAAAGACAGACTTCGAAATATTGTGTAAGTTTTTGTATTTTTACATTTAAAGCGTATCGTTTTCTTTTATTTTCGAAATTTTCACTGATGATGAAATATGTTGACTGTTGATTATGTGATAACATTTCAACAATATTGTCTTTAGTTTCGTTATTCACTTTATCAGTAAACCTATTTTTCACAATACATTTCCTTTGTATACAACAATCCGAAAGAATGGATATTCTACATTACAGTTAAAAAACAAATTTACAGTTAAAGAAACTGTAAATTTATTTTTCCTACTTGGAAATGTTTCTAATGTATAAAAAAACACAAATTTGAATGTCATACTTCAAATGTATTATTGTTAAAAAAAGAAGGCATCGTAATATTTTACGCAAACAGGAAGAGAGAGAGAGAAAGATGGTGAAAGAGAGAAAGAACAGATACATTTTCAAATTCGACTCGATATTGCCGAAAATAATTACATTTAATAGAAAAATGTATTATTCTTCAAGAAATAAAAGCAAATTTATCGAAATATAGATGATAAATTCTATAGAGCCAAGTAATAACTACTGCAAAAAAACTTTCGCTAAGAGTTGTGCCAACCAGATAAATATATGAGTAAATTACGTGTATTATACCTATTAGGAAGAATCTGCTGAATAGCAGTTGTTACTCTATGATTGCTACCACACGTGTCATCACAGCATTAAACTTGTACACACACACACACACATACACACACGCACGCACATACACACACAAATATGGATAAACACAGATATAGCCACACAGATGATAATAGCAAAACTACACACAAATAAATTCAACCTAACAAGCAAAGTGTAGTCGTCGTATCTCTTCTAGTTGCCCCATTAGGTGAATTTCCTCTTTCAAAATTAGTAATATACTAAGCTTTTTTTAATAACTTTTAATTGTTTTGTAGAATTTCAAAATATGCATTGAATTGGATTCGCAGGGAAAACATCACATTCATCTTCTAATTTCTTCAGAAAATCTTACGTGGTCAACTTAGACGGTAGCTTGGTTAAACCAAACATATAGCCCACGCATGTTGGTTACATAGCCGCAATTGTAACCCAACACCATGACAATGGTGACTCTCACATTGAAGGCTACTTAAGCTAAGTCTTCAAAGAAAGCTGACTCACGCCAACAGCTTACCCCACGATGTGTGTGAGATCCAATACAAGGAACTGACATCTTTGATTATACTGTACCACAGCCTACTGTTAAAGTGGTGCTCCTATTCTGCCAATAGTCTTTCAGAACACTTGGGGCTAAAAACAACCGGTGTCGCTTTGATAGCATTAATACCATATTACCTGAGCTGATTAACAGGCATCTAAACTCTTAGAAGCTGTCCTGAATTTCTATCAAAACTTCCACTCCCCCTGGGATATCTGATGAAATGTACATTTGCTTAAATATTCTAGTAAATGCTCTAGCGATTTTAATTTCTTATTAGGAAACGTTATTTAGCAGTTTTAGCTAAATCTTATGCTTCAATAGGACATGCATCAAGTCCTTTCTTTTGTCAAAATAACACTGAATGAATATTTGCCTAATTTGATAAAGCTGGAAATGGGACCCAGCAACAACAGCAGATGAAGTTTACGTTTAGAACTGTCGTGCATCCAGTTCCAAGTAGCTACTGTACTTTTTCACTTGCCTGTACACCACGTAAATCTGGAAGAGCTCTGACCTAAGCTTGTAGTCTCTTGGCAGTAGTATGAATATTTTCCATCTATCAAAGTAAGATTACTCAAGACAAAGCCATTACAGTAGAAATAATATAGGTTTGGTATTAATGTTGACGTATGCGGAATCAGTCTGTGATTCATGCAATAGTAATTGGAGTTTCACTGACGTAACGCATACAAGCCATCATTCTGATATTATATTTAAATACTTTCAATAGTTTAATATAAAATTAGAAATTATCTGCTGTATGCTTGAACAATGCTATGCAATGTCCATACTTTCTAGTTCTATGATCCCCGCCACTCCCAAATAGAAAGAGCAACATTACATTTGCGTAACAGTTTTCTGTTTGAAAATTCCACAGTTCCTATACCACCCCATTCGACTTCATCTCTTACTACTGTGATTCCATCCATGATTTTTCTGCCTTATTAATCCGGTAGAATACCCACTTCTACACCAGCAGCGAAGTCTTCCTTTTATGCCTGGCTGCTGAACACTTGCAGGATGCGTGAACATACTGAAGCTTTCTTTGAATGTTGCTACAAGATACATCGTGATAGTACTTGCTTTATCATTGCCAATTGCAATTATAAAAATATAATATACACAAATTACATGGAGTCAACGCATACGAAATAATTGATTTTATGATAACAGTTTCTCGAAATAATGTTAAACTTGTCAAATAAATGTTAGGATGTAGGAGTGAATTTGATCTTCTACATTTTATATATCATTGTTTGATGTTTTCACGCCTCTGATTTCTCTTCAGATTTTACTTGATTTATGTTAGTTTTGAACACAATGAAGAAAAATACATAAACATGCACGTGACAATGCTCATATATATACATACATACATATATACACGTATTATATATATATATATATAT
>NC_068981.1:67885228-67886567 GCF_001194135.2 Octopus bimaculoides
TATATATATATATATATATATATATATATATGCGCATATATGTATACGTGTGTGTAATTTTGTGTTTTTGTCCGTGTAAGTGTGCGTGTGTGTATGTATGTGTGCGAATATATTTGATGGACGTAATGTTTTTCTTGGTTTCTGGTTTGATTTTGCTGTTATCTAATCTTTTATTTCTCATCTTATACTGTTATGGGAAATTCGATATAAGACGGTATAGACTAGGTTTTTTTTTCTCTCTTTATGTTGGTAGCTTTTGCCCTGAATGAGAAGAGGAAATGTCTACATTTGTTTTTTAAGTGTTGGGTGGGTCTCCTGATCTAGTACTGTACTGTACATTACGAGAACATTAATATTTGTGAGAGTGATTTCTGAATCTGTATCCGAAATATTTCCATACTAGCTTTTTCTACTCGAATTTCTTCAGATTCAGGTATGAGCAAATACTATATTTTTGCAGTGTAGATTTTCCTTCCTTCCTACGTAGGTAGGTAGGTAGGTAGGTACCTACCTACCTACCTACCTACCGACCTACATACATACATACCTAACCTCACTAGCTTTCTGCCGGTCTGCCTTCCTAACTACCGACATATCTCCTACCAATCTCCTTTCCCTGATCAATTTGGATCAATCGAAAGGCTTTCTACAGAGGATTAGTGGAGGGAGGTTCGACGACGTTTTCAAAGTGTCGACGGGGAACATCTGACCCGCACCTTCAGGACAACTTTTAGGTGGGACTTATGGACAATCACCAGAGATCCCTGGCCTGGCAGTGCTATCGGGAACCATTGCCTGTTCGAGATAAGCTCTACAGGCACAGTTCGAGATACACAGGGCCGACTTGGCTGAGATGCGGTCAGAGCGACGAAACCGTTCTGGACGGTCTCATGCAATTTCCAACCATTTCAAACCTGCGGTCTTATGTCGAACAGCTCCTGTCATGTGTAGGACAAGTTCGGTTATCGGTCGAGATTATCGTGAATCGTGCCCCACCACCTTCCTTTCACCGGGAAGGAAAGGCAGTTTTCATGGTACTGGTGGTTGTGGCGAAAGAATGTGTGTGGTGGACTCGTGCGAAAGGTTAGAGACAAACACTTTCCTCTCTGGTCAATCGTTCATCAAATTTTTCAAGTACCACTTGAAAAGGAATGTGAGAATATTCAGGGAAGTTTTGCCTCATAAAAGTTTCGATAAGAGGTGGGTGAATATAGCAAAGATAGTATGCGTTAATGACGAAACCACTTTAAGCATTATCCTGTAAATCAGAGAGAGAGAGAGGGGCAAAAGAGAGAGAGAAAGAGAGAGAGAGAGAGAGAGAGAGAGAGAGAGAGAGAGA
>NC_068981.1:67886803-67887987 GCF_001194135.2 Octopus bimaculoides
CTCTCTCTCTCTCATTCTCTCTCTCTCTCATTCTCTCTCTCTCTCATTCTCTCTCTCTCTCTCCCTCTCTCTTTCTCTCTCTCTCTCTCTATCTATCTACCTGTTATCTACCTATCTATTTATCTGTTTATCAACCTGCTGAACGATTCATACGTACATGTATCTGCCTTTATGTATGCATTGCATATATGCAAGCACACACACACACAGACACACACACACACACACACACACACACACACACACACATATACATACACACATACACACACACACATACATTCACATAAACACATTAACCATTAAGCAAGCTCTAATATTTTTTGCTCTTTAGCTATTGGGTGGGCTAACTACCCAGGATCTGCTATTGTACAGGGAGATTCCATTATCATTAGAGATTCCATTATCATTAGAAAACAGTCTTGTGAATCCATACCAAAAATATTTCCAAGACAAGTATGTATCCTGTTGAATTTTTAGGAATTCCTGTGATAAGAAAATGCTATATTAACATTTGTCCTTTCTCTCTGTATTTCTATCAATTTAATATTTTGCTTTGTCTTTTTTTTAAAAATAAACTGAGTCTATTTAAAATCTCTATATATACTCATATTTATGAAAGAGCTAGATTTACCTCCCCTTGATCATCAATATGAAAATAGTATTTATCGCCAGTTTGTCAAGACATAATATCTTTCTCTTATAATACAACTAGCTTTATGTATTGTCTGTCTTTAAAAATAATATATATTGTGATATTATTTAGTGTTCTTGCTTGCTACTTCATTTAATAGTAATCACTAAATTTGTAAATCATAATTTTATTTGGGGATTTTTTGAGATGTGACCGGTTTTTTTTGTTTACGGTCTCTACGCTAACGTAGTAATCAATTAATCTGTCTAATTTTCTTCGGTATATTTAACTTTATTACTTTGCTAATTAACTTTATTCATATGTAACTTGCTAACTATAATTTGAATGTACTGAAATGTAGATATTTTATTTCCTATAACCTAGCAGGCTTGAATAACCATATAAGTCTTTTTACTTATAAATACTAAATTAGTATAAGGCTTTTTTTATATTATGTATACATAAGTTGTTTATTGAGTATATTATATATAAGCATTACTTATTAGATATACTTTATTTGACCATGAACTTGTATTAAAAATGTATATAT
>NC_068981.1:67888560-67889449 GCF_001194135.2 Octopus bimaculoides
ATATATATATATATATATATATATAGTACTTACATACAAAAATACATACATATACTTGTCTATACGCGAAAGAGTGAATAAGTTTACGTGATTAAGTACTCTATCGTGTAATTTCTGGGAACATAGTTTAATAATGATTAGTAACAACAGAACCTGGTAATGTAGAGTATGGTGTTCTTACCGGAAACCATGAAATATAAACAAAAACCTTTCATATATATACTCCTACACGCAAATTCACAGATATAACATAACATGTTTTTAAAAGGTATTAACTATAGGTTCATATTTTTATTTGATACAGATGCTGTACTTGTATATAGATATAAAAAAAAGTTCTAATATACAAAGCAATATGAAATACGATACTAACAATATACAAATAAATCAAAGCAATTATATAAAATTCAGAAAGGTATTCTCTATAAAAACTGAATGTTCAAAACAAAATGAGAGCTAAGTACAGCTGATGATAAAAAAGGAGCTGTATAGGAACTATAGTATTAATGCAGATATTATTGAAAGTAATAAATTGTCTGGAGAGAATATATTAACGAAAACAGAAACAAAACATAACAGAAAGAAAAAATGCAAAGAAAACATAAATTTGACAAGGCATGTACCTGGAAACATGAAAATGCGATAAATGAGTTTAATAAGGCAAGTGAAACTAGATAAAGACGGTTACATCGACTGCTTACATGGAAATGTAACAAAAAAAAAAAAAACAGGACAGAAAAGAGCAACAAAAACAAAACAAAAACAGCAAAAAGACAACACCAACGAATGTACGATTAGAAAGAGAATCCAATAACATAAGGTGCAAATAAAACAGCTGCTTCATATAGGGAAGAACAGAGACGTGTGTGTGTGTGCGTGTGATTTTATA
>NC_068981.1:67889728-67893704 GCF_001194135.2 Octopus bimaculoides
ATATATATATATATATATATATATATAAGCATATGTGTGTGTAAGATTTTATATGCATATAACATTAAAATATAAACCTACGTCTATAGAATTCCAACTATATGAAGTAGGTGTACATGCATAAACGCATAAAATTACATCTAATTCCATAAAATTCCTATAGAGTTCATTCCATTTTATGTGTCCATACTTGCTACAACCATGTGCATGTGTATAATTTCAAATCTGAAAAGCTTCATCTCTGCAGATAAGCACACACATGTGTCCGTTTGGATACTCACGTAAAACATGCTTACGCACGGTCATACTTATACTTGCTTAAATGCACATACACACAAACACACAAACACATAAACACATATATGCATATGGCAAAGATATAGAGAATGGTGAAGTGAGCGAGAAAGGGAATAAGATAAGTAAAACTTAATAACTTGGATATTTGTTCAACAGCTGCTGACGATGTGAAGAATTAGATATCGGTTTCCATTGGCAAAAAACCCGAATCTTTATTGCTTACTTATATATGTAGAATGCAAGTAGTTCAATTAATATCGTTTACAGTTTGTGAGCGGCATGCTTTATCGACAGGTGTGACAAACCACTACATCTCTGAATACACTGTCATCCACAAAATGTTTGCACTGTTACTACTTAGGGCGCATATCACTTCGTATACTAATGTACTCTAGTTTTGTCAGCACACATCTATCTATCTATCTATCTATCTATCTATCTATCTCTCTATCTATCTATCTATCTATCTATCTATCTATCTATCTATCTATCTATCTATCTATCTGTCTGTCTGTCTGTCTGTTTATGTATCTATTTTTATATCGTCGAGCAATTTATTCCCAATTTTGAGAATATTATTGGTCAGAATGTTTACTGTTGCTGTTCGCTTATATATAGCCACGAAGGCAATAACATATTGTCTTAGCAGTTGTGTAGTCATACGAACTTGATTACTCGACCAAAACTATTACCACGCCCTATTAGGAACTCTTCACTAAAAAGATCTTTTATATGCCATAGCTGATAACCAGTTATACACTGCTTGGTGATATCGAAATCAATTCAGACAAATTTTACGTGACGCACTATATCATTTAGACAGCAGGAACTGCACTTGGATATGAAACACTTTGCATGCAACAAAATTGTTTTGCATGGCTATGTTTCTGTAAAACCTGAAGCGGATTCTCATGATAATATTAACAAGAGGAGTAGTCTGTCTATAACACATGACTGTAATATGTCATATTTAAAAGGCTATACTTTTACAATGCAAGAGTAAAAGAGAGGCATGAAATATGTAATTAGCAACTAGTAGAGTATCATCCTTAAACTTCCATGATGAAGCCAGAAATATCTTTTATGATACTCTTTTGAGAAGGACAGTGCACATAATTAGCAAAGACCTGCATAATACATATTCGTACATAGACACACACATACAACACACTGGCGCACGCACTCCCTTATATTTTCACACGGCAAAAACTCATTTGGTTTTCATGCTAGAGCTGGAGTCTCTGTCTCCTATTAGATTTGCACTGTCCTCATGTTCTATGTCTCTACTAATAATATGAGACACATATTAGGGTGCATAAGATTTCAAAATATAACATTTTTTTATGGCACGGTAGAGAAGCTTAAATATCTGTGAGCAAGAATACTAGAGACAGATTGCATATGTGTACAAATCTATGTTTTGTCAAGTGCTCACAGCATGAAATGCATTGAATATGAGAATAGTGATGCTTGTATCACCAAGGTGATTTTGAATCTTTTTGTTTTCACAGACTAGCCTTCGGATCCTTAGAAAATAGGTTCTTCAAATACACTGTGAAGAACGCCAGTCATTTTGACTTTCGAATACTTAATTACCAGATGCTGAGAAAGTACTGGAGTCATTTTTGCATTCAAAACAACATTTTAAAATCAGCGGTACACACGGACATACATCCACACAACAGTGTATATATGCAAATGGATACACGTGCATATGAGTATGTATATAAGTTTGAGTCATGATAGCATTGCTATAGCGGGAATAAACAGTCAAGCAGTTGGAGGTTTTAACATTGATTACATCAGTTGGATGAGACAACAGTCAATATTAACATTGACTGTTGTCTCGGGAAATGCAACTCTCAGCTGACTCAACATGAGGCGACATGCTTTGTGCAAGGACACAATGTAAAGTCTGCCGCATATCGCGAAACCATGATCTTATATTCCGAGGCCAATTCCCAAGCAGCTATATTAAACACACACACAAACACACACACACATACACCCACACTCACACACACCCACACACACACACACATTTATGTATATGATATACAAAGAGGATGTATAAGTGCTTAATATATAAAGTACCTTATACAAACATTAAAAATATATAAACTGAGATTCTTCCTTCATTATAACCAGAATTCCTATGTAGTTTGTACTTAAAGTTTGAAGATTCCTAAATTTGTAAACACAAAATCCGAAAAGTATTGATAACTTTATAATAGAAATGGTTATATTTATGAGCTTTCATTATTTATGCTACTTTGTACTTGCAAAACATTTCTTTTATTATAGGAATAAATCAACAAAAACAACAAAGGCAACAAATATAATTATAATAATAATGAATGCTTCAAACTCCTGTTTAATTTGAAATATATTATGGTAATCTCAAAACAAACACGTTATATTACTCCATGAATTTAAAATATTTAAAATGTAAGAATAGGATACAGGACGTGTGCTTCTTGTCTTTAATAATGTAAAGTGAAGACTAATTTCATCTCCAATGTTTTATTATATCTACAATGGCCTTTTCACCAAAATGTCTTGATATATCCTGTGCCTTTATTGCACGTTATCCCGCGATAATCTAGCAAACAACGGTTTCACTTTTAACCTTCAGAGTTGGGCATATAAAAAGAATATGAATTTCGTTTGATGTCTTTCAAACTTTTGTTCATTTTTATATGGCGACTACTAATGCTCCGCATGCATGAACAGAAAACAAAACAACAGACAAAAAACAAACGCGAAACATCATAATTTTATGGAAGGAAATAGATTTGCAAATGCTTCAATCTTAAAGATTTATGAAATCATAAAGAAACACCAACTTTAATTACACTTGTCAAATATCAATAACACTTTGAATATTTTCTGCAATCCCACTTGATATAACAATGGACTATTACAAGGTGAGAGTCGATATAAGCATATATCTCTTATCGGCCATAACTATTAATATGGACGATAAATTAAAAATTGCAGAAATTTGAAAGCTATTAAACGATATAATATAAAAAAATAATGCATGAAAAATGTTGAGTAAGGTTATTGTTGAAATTCGTCATCTGCGTATCCAGAATCCTCGAGAAATGTGTAGTGCGTGTGCATGCATATGTGTGTGTATGTAAGTGTGTGTGTGAGAGTATATACGTCGAAAACGTACCCTCTGTAAACTAAATAGGAAGATCGTACTTAATATATTGGTGTAATCTTGTTTATCTGTCTAGATTGTCTACTCACAAGTCCATCGTCATTAAACTACAGAATTGATAAGAATCTAACATGAAAATAACAGTCTTCTATGAAAAGCATTCTGAACATATCACTTAATATAAACTTCAAATAAGACTATCTAAATGAATTATCCCAACATACATCTACCCAATTTACTTTGGAGAACAAAGTAAAATGAGAATCTATGTTAATTTGAAGCAGAAAATGACAATAACGCAACCGTTAAGGAATATATAAATACGCGATTATTTTGTTGAAACATCTAATATGTTTTCAAATTTTAAGTAAGGCTAATGTTAGAGTAAATTTAACAACCGTAAACTCGAGTCAAGAAGCAGGCATTCAATGACAACACCATTAAAAATATCGTCATTACTAGTAATAAATTACAACATATATATTTATGTATATATATTTATGTATATAT
>NC_068981.1:67893714-67893890 GCF_001194135.2 Octopus bimaculoides
CGCTTTCCTCCACTCACTAGAATACTTGAAAAATCCACAGGAATCGATGGAATCACTAACTATGAGGACTTATCCAAAACTTTGACTGCTACCTTTTTCTTAATATGCAATATCTATACATCTCTTCAAAACTCTATGTATATATATATCTATCTATCTATATATATATATGTATA
>NC_068981.1:67895512-67896194 GCF_001194135.2 Octopus bimaculoides
TGGTCTCTATATCCTCTACAATAGTACATATTCTCCTGGCTAGGCAGTATGGTATGTTGCGTTTTGTATGGGGTGGATGGCACGATTTAAAGTTCAAGTATTGGTGTGTGTCTGTGTGTTTGTAATATATATCTGTGGTAATGGCGGTGTTCTTTTTAATTACCATTATATCTAGAAATGGTAATTTGCTACTGTTCATCTCCTTTGTAAATTGGATGGATCGGTGTAGGTTGTTCAGGAGGGTGTTAAATTCTTCCACAATGCTTTGAGGTTTGGTCCAGATTATGAAGCAATCGTCCAGGTATAGGTGATTACTGGCGAGGGCTCAAAAAAAGGAAGAGCTCGTCAGTGCTCTATCAACATCTTCATGCAGAACAAGGATTAAAGTACATAGAGGTTAAAATACTATCGGTACATACAACCGACACGACATTTAGATTACAGAAGCTAGACACATAGCAGTAGATAAACCGAGCCTCAATAGAAAACATGAATGGTACAGTATCACTCACCACCATGCCACTCGACACCACACCACATGACTAAAGACATCAGGGACATGAAGAGAGAGAGAGAGAGAGAGAGAGAGAGAAAGAGAGAGATAGAGAGAGAGAAAGAGAGAGAGAGAGAGAGATACAAGGGGGGCCCGTAAATAATATGTATATATATATATATATATGTA
>NC_068981.1:67896606-67897744 GCF_001194135.2 Octopus bimaculoides
ATATATAAATATTTCGTGGGTTCAATTCCTAGACCGGGCGAAGAGTTGCGTTTTTGAGCAAAGCACTTCATTTCACGTTGCTCTGCGATCATTTCGACGTCTGACATGTGGCAGCCAGTTGCACCTCTACAGGTAACGTCGATTTGATGGAAGAAGTGAGCTTATGTCTACACAAACATTTGATCATTATAAACAAATCATCTGTGTGGTTGTTCGGTAACAAATTCTCGAACCCTGGGTCATCCCATAATGCAGTCTTTTATACATTTATTTTTCAAAATTAAGAAATTAAGATAAACTAATTTCTTTTTTTTATCTAAAATATACTCTCCTTCATTTTCGACAATGCTCTTCCATCATTTATTATCATTTATATATATATATATAGAGAATGTTCTCTATGTGGCTTGCGTGTTTTCTCGTCTACGTTTTTTTGCAATGTCCTGTACTCAGATATGCACCAATACATACAGGTGGATGTCGGTATGCACATACCTGTACGTATATATGCATATACTCATTTACTATGTGTTTATATATATATATATATACATAGAGTGTACAATTAAACACATAAGAGAGATGTCCATAATAGGACATCTAACCCGTATACAAGGAGAACTCAAAACTCCAAAACACAATTAGGGATAATTTCGAAAGGGAATGAAAAATAGAAACATCTACTATCTATTTCCTGAACCAAGGTGTAAAGCTATTTCAGCAAAATAAAATAATTTCCTAGGCCAACTATCATCAGCAGGAAAGCCAAGATTAAAACATAAATACGAGGCAATACATAAAAACATGCCTCGTGCTTATATTATTTTATTTTGCTGAAAATAGCTTGAAGCATTGGTTTAGGAAATAGATGATAAATATTTCTATTTTTCATTCCCTTTCGAAATTATCTGCTCGTTCTAACGGGTTAGATGTCCTATTATGGACATATCTCTTAAGCGTTTAAATGTACTCTGTATGTATTTATATGAATAATAGTCTATTGACTAGTTTTTATCTTCTCGCTAAACCACTGGTAGCAAATAGAATTTCAAAAAATCTTTTGCTACTCTGAGATTTATAAATACACACACACACACATACACACACACACACACACACACACACACACACACACACA
>NC_068981.1:67897838-67900174 GCF_001194135.2 Octopus bimaculoides
ATATATATATATATATATATATATATATATATATATATATATAGTAAGGATTATTTGCCAACATAATGTAGCAGTCGCGATTTGGACGAGTTTTACTGTTATTTATCCCTGGGAAACATCGTCTCCAGTTGTCTACGCAATCTCTACTTCCTTATATTTTCAAACAAGAAAGTTTAACGTCGCCACTCAGCTCAAAGCAATATCTTTGTACCAATGGTTCCTGGGTTATTTCTCTTCACCACAGTGTAAGTGCTCGGATAGGGATGGCGATACTAGAGTCGTGTTCAAAACATTTACTTTTCAACGTGCCACAGTGTTACTGATCTAAGAAATAAAGGAATTATTATTTCTAAATCTCTCAGAGAGAAACATTCAATATCAGTATTCTAGACAATTCTAGACAAAAGATTATTTGCCAACATAATGTGGCAGCCCTGATTAGGACGAATTAACATTCCATATATATATATATATATAATATCTTAGGTTGATCCTACCGATGCTTCCTACAATACATTTACACCAATGTAGCTATAGCTAACTGAAATATGGCCATTTCAATGGAGTTAGATGCTATTCTTCATTATGCTAATGTTAATTAAATCTTCAGAATAATTTATCATTAAAATACCAAACAATTAAATATGCTCTGGGATTCCTTGTAACTGACTCACATTCATCAATGTCTCATCGCAGAGAAGTTGCTAGAGACCATAAGAGATATATTTACTTCTCAACTCCAATACAGTCAATTGTCTAAAATAAATCATTTTCATCAGCCATGGTGTTATTCAATATCATCCTTCTCATTTCCATCTGTTATTTATTACACATGAATTACTATCAATCAGCATTGCCTAATTCAAAATACACGCATTAAACCCAACACCCCCTACACCCCACCACATATATATAGGAATGTGTTGATGTGCAAATTAACACATTGCTAAAGCAGCTAGGGATTCATTTAGGATTTAGCCAAACCATCTAGCGATGGTGTAGTCACTACTAATGAAGTTGTAATTTCAAGTGAACTACACTAGTAGAGTGATTTCGCTCGCTGTGGGCAGTTATCTCCACAGTCAGTATATGAAAACGTGCTTTCATGCGGCTCTAAGAATCGTTTAACTGTTATCTATCTATCTATCAATCTATCTATCTATCTATCTATCTATCAATCAATCAATCAGTCAATCTATCTATCTATCTATCTATCTATCTATCTATCTATCTATCTATCTATCTATCTATCTATCTATCTATACACACACATATATATATATATATATATATATATATATATGTGTGTGTATGCATATGTGTACTTGTGTGTGTATGTGTATGTGTATATATGCGTGGGTCCATATATGTCTGTAAGAAACTGGTAGTATTTTTAGTGCGTCCCATATAATGCTTTGGGATATTTGATCCTTTTCTACATTTTGATGCTGCTGATATCAGCATTGCACTCCATTCCATTTCCTTAGACGATAAATTATGTATGAGGCAAAAACAAGGACTGACTCATCGGCCATTCTTCTCTCTATCCGGTCTCGATAATACAATGTCGAGCTAGAAGGGAGTTAAAGGCCGAACGTCACGTCTGTCAAAAGATATGAAGATGAAAGTTTCTAAGGAGTAGTAAATCCTTTCTTTATACAGAAACAGATATCCTGGATATGAAGCGTGGATTTCTTGAGTAGAAAAGAATGGAAATATTGAAAAGATTGTATCTATTCCCAGATCTCTCACGCTATGAATATTTGTATAGAGAACAAGTGCTTTCTGTGGCTAAAGAGTGTACGACTCTTATTTCTAGCAATGCCTGTTCTCCTTGTCCCGTTGATCACTTTTTTGTGACAGTGATCATTTCCTTCTTGCTTTTAAATTGCGTCTAGCCTACAGGAATTATATATTAGAAAAAATAATATGGTACTCAGGTATCTGGATGGTTGTACATTTACAGATTTTCTTTAATACGTCACATGTTTTATAAATATTAGCGCTTGCGCCTATTCTTGTATGTTCTTGAAATATGATTTCACTTCAGAAGATTTCTCTCTCTTTATAGTATTATTGAATGTGTAAGGGTGGAGAGAGACATATAGGATAGTAAAAGAGGATGATAGTAAAAGAGGATTTGATCCTAAAAGTGAATCCAAAGCTATATTTTAGAACTTATTATTTCAGTATCTAAAACAATGGCAGCATTTAAAATACTGTATGTTCATTGATTTATGTGAGGGGGGCGAAAACGCGTGCACGGCTACTTTTTGTGATCGTCTCATGGCACTGTATAATCCCCCACATGTATATATATATATATATATATATAT
>NC_068981.1:67901705-67903233 GCF_001194135.2 Octopus bimaculoides
AAAGTGGTCCAAATGTAGGTTTACAATTTTCACGTAGGCGCTTTAAATTCCATTTAAAACATTTTATTACATTTAAATTTCTACATTACAAATTAAAGAAGGAGCTTGACAAAATTAACTAAATTAACACACAATAATGGTTTCATATTTTCTGATGATTAAGATCTAAACTGTTAATATATGAATGCGTAAGATATAGTTGAATTACTGTAAACCTACATCCGAGCTGTGACAATGCATTGAACGAGCTTTATTTTATTTATAGTGATTTATTTGGGAATATGTCATGGTTGTTGTAATAACTTATTTGTACAGCAACACTAAGTTTATTTCTTTGTCTTGTAATTGGTACTTCTGAATGCCCAAAATATATTTTTACAAAGTTGTCTTGTAAACTATGTCTACTATTTGTGTGGTGAAAAGTCTAGGAATCTGGCGTGATTTTCCTAATGATTTGGCCCAATTTGTGTGAGACATGTTAACCATAAGACAGTAATAGATATCTATGTATATTAGTATCCATTTCCCAATTAAATAACCAGCGTAATACAACGTATGCATCGTTTATATTTAAGATAATACACGCATGCTTCCTCAAACGCTGGGGCAGTGTTTATTCCCCTTGTCCCTATGAAACTGAATACGCAACGGTTATTATTTCGGGGTAGGTTTAGTACTAGATAAGAGAGGAAAATGTATTATGTTAAAGATGCTATATGTTCTAACATTGAAAATTTAAATTAGGAAGTCATGTATATACTTTATATAAAATTTGAGCGAAAGCAATACAAATAGCTTTATACAGGCATAAACAAAGCCACATATAATAAGAGATAAAGATAACCTCGGAAATGGACAAAGGGATATCCAGATCACATAGAGATAAGGTTGATAGTGAAACGGCAAATTTTAGGTCTGTGGATATTTATTCATAATTTCAGCGATATACGATATGATTAATGAAGTCTTACCCGTATATGCATACACACACAAACATTTAACATATCGATGCACATAGATATTTGAGCTACCTGGAAATTGTTGCTGTACTTTAAGTAAGAAATGACTACCATTTACAACACCATCAAATTCAAACTGCACCTTTTATATAATCACTAACTACATGTAAATCTACTTACGTTTCTAACTTTTAACTACATAAATTTATGGAAACAATCACTTATCGATTAATTTTCTTCTATGCGTGTAATTTTCGCTGTCATTTGTCTCTTACTTTATATTTATATAAAATATTTACCAATATATATGCGCAATCTCATTTAGTTGTGTTTAATTGCAGCGGTTGGGTAATGATAATTTACATAGACATGGGAAGAATAATTGCTTTTAATTTCAAGAGACAAGATAAACCAAACAGTTGTTCAGAATGAAAAATGAGCAAGAGATAGTAAACAAAAAGTTTAAAACGAAAACAAAATAATCATTAGGACATTAGTAATAAAATAAAACAAAAAAAGTAAAAGCAATCATACAAGCAAACGGACCGACAAGTTAACCAAACATATAT
>NC_068981.1:67903300-67907775 GCF_001194135.2 Octopus bimaculoides
TATATATATATATATATATATATATATGTCTTAACGTAATTGTAACGAAGAAAAGAAAATAATAGCAAAAGAAAGAAAAAAACTTCTCTTATATAAATGAGATTATCCAAACACTGCTGGAGCCATTATTTCCACCAGACTTTAATTAACTGGGGAGGAATGGCTTATAAAATTTATGGAGAAAAATTTCGCCAACAGAGCGGCGAGGACACATACATATTCTTAGTAACTATATCAAAGATTAACTTTCAAGTAACATCCGTAAAGTAATATCAATTGCATGAAAAACAAGCAAAAAGCGCCTCAGATAAAAGGTGTAATTCTCTCATGTGTATACGTCTATGTACTCGTTCCGGATGTATGTATCATGATGCAGTTTGCATTATTCATTAATACTTAGAAAATACACTTTTCACATGCAAACTGAAGTATGCATTGATAGATGTATTTAAACGAGTGCGTCAGCAATGGATTAGATACTTCAGGTATTTTCTTCTGTGTTCCATATATTTTCATTGCAAACCTCATCAGTGTTAGCATGTATTTCAACTCTCCGGTATTTAATACTGAATAAAAATGAATCAATGTTATCAACGTAGCTTTTACATTCACATATATATGCATAGTTCTGTTTCAGCATACATTGTTCAAGTTACATTCATAAGAAAGTTAATCTAACCCTGTTAGTTATTATATGTACGATAGATTCTTGTATTATTTAATCAATACTTTTGAAAATACCGATCAGAATATTTATGAATCTATGCCTAATATAAATCTTGCATCTAGTTCTCGTATTTCATGTATTATATTGTATGAATCTATATCATTAGATGTAATATCGTTTTTATAAAATCCGGCGAGCTGGTCAAATCGTTAGCATGCAGAGCAAAATGCTTAGCAGCATTTCGTGCGCCTTTACACTTTTCGGGATGAAGGAAGTTTTTCCTTTGATTTTATGAAACAATTTTGTTCAATAAATTTTATGATCAATTTACCGAGTATCACAGGCGCAGTAATTAAAAGATATGTAGAAAGAAATTTACTTCACCACTCTCTAGCATTTCCTATTTTTAATATGGAATCTACATGTTAAATGAACACATACTTGTTAGTAATAGATACTAATGTCACGATTACAGAGGCTTTCTATGAAATGACAACCTATATAACGCTTGTAAATGATGTATGCATTGAGATAATACACAGAGGTTAAAAACACCAATAGAAAATTTATGCTAAAGCATTAATTAAAGATATAGTATTTTATTTCGAACACACAGAAGGAGTAAGATATATCTCAAGACACGCAAAAGCATTATCACCTTTAAAATGTAATTCTGAAATGACATGTTCGTTAAGACGGATACACAACCCGTATGTTGGATAACGTAGTCTGAGACAAATCATTAATGAATAAGTGTGAGAAGGCCACGATTAGTTATTCATTACAACATTGATCGACATAAGATCTGGGGCTAAAAATGATGACAACCTTTGAGAAAAATTATTGATAATAATATTAATATAATCACATAGTCAAAGCAAAACTGAGAAGCACAAAGAAGTCAGTTTGTTGAACAACACCTTATTTACTTTTACTGTTCTTTATGTATTGAGTGTGTTTATTTAGGAGCGATTCTATTCCAAATCGAAGTAAAATTGCTTTCTCAAATAATCATCTGATAAAAAAAAAGTGACATAATTTCACATAGTGAGAAATTAAAATTAAACAGACTAACGATAACATACTTTGCATAAGCCTTTTAAACAAATTTATTTTAAAGAGTATTTATATAATAGGAGTAATTGTTTAGTTTTAATAAAAGACATATTTTTTAGTAAGAGCTTTTATTAGGATATTATAAAATATTTTGGCAACAACATTTTTATAATTACATCAAAATAAGTTAAAGATAATTTGCAAATTTTTAGCATTAGCCGTTATGACAGATGCCTTTCTCAGGGAGTCAAATACGCTA
Source organism: Octopus bimaculoides (assembly GCF_001194135.2). Taxonomy (NCBI): domain Eukaryota; kingdom Metazoa; phylum Mollusca; class Cephalopoda; order Octopoda; family Octopodidae; genus Octopus; species Octopus bimaculoides. The sequence continues at coordinate 67,905,283 of NC_068981.1, forward strand.
TGATTACTAGGTGATATGTCTAAATGAGACGGAACAATGTACATAGTTTGGACTGCTCGCAAGAGTACTCAAAAGCCTATTAAAAACAAAACCATTGCAAGTGATCACAAGAAAACCAAAATTACACTGAGTCAACAGAGTACTGATATTTCGATTCGTGAGTGCCGAATCATGAAATTGTAGTCAGCAATCTTGGAGTCGACAGTATTTGGCACCAAACATGCAAACATATTGCATTAAATATAACGTTAACAGGAACATTTATGAGTAATTTGTTAAGTTACACTATACACTTAGAAAAACAGTTTATACACACACACACACACACACACACATATATATATATATATATAAACATCTATTTATCAGTTATTACTGTAAATATCTCCATGCCCTTAGACCATGCATTATCCTAGAAGTTATAAATATCATAATTAACGTGAAAGTATTCATAAGTCAAGTTTAGAGAAACCTGGTTGCGATATCACTGCTTATATACAATAGTTCACATATAAGTGACAATTACGATCATTGAAAAGATATCAATTATATGGGATTAAATGAACTGTTAACATAATCAAGATAAGTGTATTTTCTATTAGATCTTGAATGTTGATACCTGCATATGATAATGTTAACTTTTGCGTAAGTATCACATCCAAATACGGAGCATATCAAAATGATTATTTCTGCGTGACAATGTTTTGCACATGACAGCACATATGTTTAAATGTTTACATACACGGGCATCAGTTATTAGAGTGCTATGTATGAGTGATACTATATGCATCTGATGTTGCATAACAGCACAGAAACATGTGACCTATACTCCAATGAAGTCATTTATAGGCTAGCGCCTTATTTCATACATTGTCCAGAAGAATTACACTTTCCGGACTGCCACGACAGTGAAGGTCTTTCCACATTTAAGCGTACATGAACCATGAAATATATAAATGTCCACAGCTTCAGTATATTTATCACTGCTTAGTGTGCCTTTAATTAATACATTCCAGCTTGACAAGTCTGTACACGTGCCAGTAAATTTATTATTTGCTTTTTATATACAAGTACGGCAATTCTTAATGTGCTTTGAACTACGGATTTGGTCTCTCTGGTGGGTAATGTGTAACCGCTCAGAATTACGATGCCTACGTGTCTGATGACGTCGTTTATGATATAAGTAGTTTAATTTGATACCACCTCAGTTTCGCATACTGGACTTTCGCTCAGCCGAGTGGCTACTAATAACACCGGTGTATGTTTTATTCTCTATTTCTTATATCGGGACTGAGAAATTTTCGTCCGAGTTAAGTGTGTCTATGACAGTTAAAAGGCCCATAGATGGTGAAATACAGCTAGTGTTCTCGCTAGCTGCTGCTGGGAAAAAATTGTCTATTTCCGATATAGTTACTAGCCTGTAGATGGTGTATACATTAAGTGCAATACATATGTACCTACAATAATTTAACACTGCATTGATTGCGTATACCGGTGATGCAATCATTTTATTATCCTTGGGGATAAAAAAATTGTAGTAAACACATGCATAAATATATGTATATTAGCAAATATGATAAGCAAGTGAGGCAAGTCGATTTACATAGAATATTAAATACATTTCATACAAAAAATGTACATGTGAATGGATAGAAAATAGTCCTACTTACAGAATATAAATGATATTAGGAGTTAAGTGGGTAGCCTTTTGAGTCCAACAGCTGTTTCTGGGGGGGCTTAGTGGTACGGAATAATGATAGTTACTTGGATACATTATCGGATAACACCGCCTCCGTCTTCAAGGGCGGATTTTACATGAGAGAGTTTTACATTTGAGGTGTTGACAGAATGGAGTTTAAAGATGGAATGGTTTTCTGGAGAGCTAAGTGTGCAAGGAATGGGGGTTGGAGAAGTTTAGATAGAGAGTAGTGGGAGGAGAAATAGATGTCAGTGTTAGGATTAATAATGAGACTAGTGATAGCAGAGGTGGAACGTGAGAGGAGTGTATTCTATATACAGAACACCTGTCTCTAGAGTATAAGCTATAAATATATGTATACGTACATTTTCATTCATATATACATAGATCACACACACATACACATACATATATCATATAATATTTTATTATTTCGTGTCGGTTTAGCAGCAAAAATACGTATTTATGGATGCATATATTGTAAATGTTTGATATCTGTTAATGAATACGTTGCGATAACAAATTTTATATAACATATGTCTAATTGGAGTCATAAAACACATATCCAGTTACCAAACACTGGGGGTTTCACTACTATATGCATAAGTATAAACGTCTACAGGAAAAAAAATTCTGTATTTCTGTATATAGTAATTGAATATAAGTTTTAGGAATCCTATCCGACATATATATGAAATATGTTATTGCAACATAGCAACATATTCAATAAAAATACAATGAACGTCACAATCAAGTAAGCATCTTGTATATATATATATATATATATATATATA
>NC_068981.1:67907905-67912905 GCF_001194135.2 Octopus bimaculoides
TGTATATGTGTGTGTGTGTGTATAGTGAATCCCCAAAAAGAAGGACAAACTAAAAAAAAAAACAACGCGAGAACGTGAAAGAATATATATATATATATATATATATATATGCATTCTTTTATTCTCTTATTTGTTTCAGACAGTTGACTGTGGCATTTAGTCGATCAAATCGACCACAGGACTTATTCTTTGTAAGCCTAGTACTTATTCTATCGATCACTTTTGCCGAACCGTTAGGTTACAGGTATGTAAACACACCAGCATCAGTTGTCAATCGATGTTGAGGGACAAACACAAACAGACACACACACACACCTATATACATGCGTGCACACACACACGTGCACACACACACACACACACATACACACACACACACACACACACACACAAATATATATATATACATATATACGACGGGCTTTCAGTTTCCGTCTACCAAATCCACTCACAAGGCTTTAGTCGGTTTCGTCCATTCGTGGGGACGCCTTTGAATAAAAGTTTTGTGAAACTTCGTTGTTTTTTATAGACACCGTATACAATACAAATGGAGAAAGAAGAAAGTGGAAGTAAGAGGGGAGAGGAGGAGGAGACGGGTTAGATAGAGAGGATAGAGAAAGAAAGCAGGATGGAAGAAGGAATGTATTACGGATGCTTTGTATAACAAGCAACGAAATTTAAGAAGCTTTGTGTTCCCACGAATGGACGAAAACTCTAAATAAGCAATTATCACGAATACATATACATACATACATACATACATACATACATACATACATATATATGTTTGTGTGTGTCTCTGTGTGTGTGCATCCGTGTGTGTGTATGTGTACGCATCGACGAAACGAAAGAAACTGGTACTCAACAGATTTGGTAGAAGTTATATGCATGCATATATGTAGTTTCGTAGGCTCGTCACAGGAATCTTTCTTGTGAGTAAACGATCCTGCCGTTTTGTCAGGAAGCTTTATGACATTCCCTCAACAAATTTTCATTTAACAAACCCAATTTTTCTTGAAAACGCAATATAATATAGTTGCTTCACATGGAAATGCACTGTAACATTTGTGAAGTAAGTAGATTTTTTTTTTTATTACCAGCTACGTTTATATGAAAATGGGATTTTATAATTAAATATGAAGCTAGTAATAATTCACATTTTCAGTTATGGAAAGCACAGGTTTTTATTATGAGATACCTTCATAGGAAATCGCGTTTTTCCATTTAAATATAAAGCTAGTATTTATTCACACTTTGAATTTTATAAAGGTTCTATTCCTATCTGATTAAGTGAGTAATTTTCTCGCAATAATTATATATCTGAAATAGTAAATTTTTTTCTGTGACAATATCGGTAGAATGTAAGATATTTTAATGCATTGCTTTGTAGACTTAATTATATGATATAATAAATAATGCTGGTTATGTACGCGGTTAATTACTGTGTTACTTGGCGAACACCAAGAAATAATCAAGTCTAAACACTGATAACGCTTATTGTGCAATGAATAGCTTCTGCTTGCAAAGTATTTGTCATTTTTACAGGTATATAAATTTTTGTACTGTTAAGTGGTTATATTCTGCACTCTGTATGCTATCATTGTCTTCGACCTCAGAAAGTTTATTTTCAAACTAAGTGTAATAATGTTCTGATCAATTATACCACTGATGCATGCACACTTAATGTTATAAATGTATGTTATTTAAATGTATCGTTTAGTAAATTAGTCATACTTAGCTGATGAAAGAAGTAGGTTAACTGATTGCGTTATCAGCAAGCGTTATATGAGGTGCTTCATTGATTTTCCAAGTTTCAAGTATTCTCTATATATTATAGTAATTACCTTTCTTAATTGTATAGGATTCTCTTTTTTACAATATACATATTCAGCCATTCCTCAATTACGTTTCTTCTATAAATATGGAATTTCAATGTTTCACAGAGTTCTCTTTAGAGGCCTTCAAGTATTTCGTTTATAGACCTTTTATAAATACAAGTAATATTAAAAGTTCACATCTTATATTCTATTAATTCATACATAGCTTTTGGAGGTGGAGCCTGCGCGCGTTTGCTTACCTTTGATGAAATTTCCAATACCACTTGTATTGCAGTTTCTTTGGAGTGTTTCAAATAAGACCCTACAGTAAAGCAGAATCTATATGCTTCTTAATTTATCATGTACTTTATCTTACAGTGCAAATCTGATCTTTACATGATATGTTCAATAATTATTAATAGAAAAGTGTTTATTTCGCGTGAGAAATTCTCTTGTATAAGGCATTGCATTGCTGTAATTTTTAACTTCATGTAAGTTTTTCCTTTCTTAATAGTGCATGAATGGTGTAAATCATACAAATGTCTAGCGGTTATGTAATCCGATAATTTGATGTGTTGACAAATAATTATATTTTGGCAACGGTACCTCAAGCTTCATTAATGTGTATACGAATACCTATCTGGTTTTGATGTACTTATAGAAAACATGGATCTACGAAGTGGCCATATCTTCGAGATTCATTGTTGTATTGTGAAAAGCGAAATTTGAGATGTACGCTAGGCAGGTACTAAGCATAAGTCTGATGGTGATGGTGCAGCCACAAAAGTCATTTGAATCGTTGATGAAAATGATATTTTACATGTTTAGTCTGGTACTGTAATATTCCAATGTCAGACCCTTTAGAATCCATTATAAGAAGGCTAACCTCTTGGTTTATCTTTTTGGAAAGAAGTATTGAAATTTTCTAAATTTCTCTACAATGTGTCCCTTAATATATGGCACTCTCACATCATGCAAAATGAGATATTATTCAGGAAAATGCTTGGTTGACAACAAACTGAGTTTATATAACTGAGAATTATGTAATACTATGTGTATGCATGTTTAATGCAGCTATATATATGAAGCAGTTTGCAATGTTGTGGGGTAAGTTCTCTGTATTTATAAGATAATTTTTATTCTTCTTAAAAAGCGGGCACGACTTTGAAAATTTATAAGAAAAGATGCGATTCATCTTGAGCAAAAACAGTGAAGCAACGAACTGGCACGCCGTTAGGAAATGATAAATTATTTGCATGTTTTACTTCACAATTTTGTTCATCACATTCATGCGCGTGGAGCGCACATATGCACGCGCAATACACACATACACACGTACATATACATACGCACATACGCACAAGGACAAACACACGCAAACTTACGATTATATACATGCATAATGACTACCTCTCATATACAAAGACTCACCTTACTTAACATTTACAGAATGATTTGCTATGTATTTCCATGCTGGAAATTAGTTAGGTGTTGTACTGTAATATTTATGGAAATACATCAGATTCGTCTTGTTATGTAGTTTCTATAGAAGCTCAAAGTTTCCATTTGATTATGCATGTTAACGAATGGTATGGATTCAATTGAATGGACCATTTACTACACCACGGTGTACAAATATTCACATAACTAAGTATATAGCTGTATAATGTTTTCTCAAGAGAATCTATGGTAATGCACGTCAAAGACTTCTCCTCATACATATATAATAAAGAAATGAGTGGATGCACGTTGAAGCATACAGACAAGAAGAAAACATACCGAATGTGGCGTAGAGTGGTATAATCTTAAGGGTGAAATCATTGTACATACCCAACAGTATGACGGATTGATGCAATGCGAAAATAATAATTTAGAATACATCAAATTAGAAGACAAAGAACTTGCAACTGGTATAATTATATAACCGTCTGTTTTGAAATTTTAGGTCTACAAAAATCTTCTCAGACATTGTAATGATTAATCAACCCTGCAAAATGTATGCTATGTATCTTTTCAGAAACATTTTAGTTAAAATTATTAACAAAATTCACAGCAGTTCTACTTTCCAAACGTAGGTAACAGTATGTCAGTTACATATGGTTCAGTAAAATTTATAATCTTCCTACGATCGGTACAGGGCCAGAAAGTTGGTGGGATCCTAGTGTTCAACTGATACTTATTTTATCGGCTCCGGAATGATGAAAGGCAATGTCGACTTCTGTGGAATTTGAACTCAGAACGTAAACCCGGAAGGAATGCCACAAATATATTGTGCAGCGTGCTGAAGATTATGTTAGCTCGCTGCCTTATTAACATTTATAATAATAAGCAACTATATACTTCGATATCATATACATTGCAATTATTGAACATTGCTACAAACACTATCAACTTACGTCGGCGTCAACGCCCTTATTACAAATCAAAAGTTAAAACAATGATGGATTTAAGAAATTCCATATACTTCAACAGCAAAAGACCCTAGAAACAAATTCGTCGATCCCAGTGTAGGAGCAAATGATTCGGCAGAAATATGTTTCATTAATCTAGCATAAAAATGGTAACGTAGTAGACACTATAACAGAATATGTAGGTTATTGAGCTGTGGTTTAAATATTACGTAATATAACGTAAAAACTAATGAGTATTTTGAAATTCTCGTTAAGAATTATGATGCAGATTTACATCATAATATTTCTTGTAAATAATTCAGTGCATCAATAGGAACGTCTCACAAGATATACGTATTATATTATCTGCGATGTAGTTTTCCAACGTCGAATAGTTTTACCTAAACTGTATCACGTTAAAAATAAGATGAAACACAACAGGCGCAACGACAAAAATTCTACAGGGAACGAAGACAAGAGCCATACTACTCTGGTATAATCTTTTTTTAATCAAGAAATAAATGCATCACTGCACGATATCTAATCTAGATGCATTTACCATAAATATCATACAATTTTAAACTAAACATGATTAAAGTAAACTCCTTCACTATCAATAGCTTAGCGGCATTTTGCTTGACACTTTTTTAACAACAGAACATTAAGTATTTCCAGTATCATCCCTTAACCAGTTCCATAAATCATGTCTTATGTCAAATTACCGATGTCTATTGGGTAGATGCTACACCACAAAATGTAGAAATAATTATATTGATATCAAAACGTGTGCCAT
>NC_068981.1:67914216-67920919 GCF_001194135.2 Octopus bimaculoides
TATATATATAGGACAATATTTTGACGACTGTATCAGTGCGACCTCACTCTCCCGCGAGCATCTAGACTTTTTTCTCTCTTTTTCTCAAATCTATCAATCCTGCCCTCCACATCTCCTGCACTATTTCCGCACCCGCACCGCCGTCACCCCTCTTCCGTTTCCTCTCACCTACTACACCCACCACCTTACATCTCCAACGCATCATTCTCCGAGCCTTCCCACGACTCCTGCCCTACCCCTCCACTTCGCACATCTTCACTAACCAACCCCTTCCCTCCCTCAAACGAGCCCACAACCTACGTGACCTCTTGGTCCACAGTTTCTTCCTTAACCCAACCTCTCAACCCGGCTCGTCCCCTGCTCCCGACCACGCTCCCGCACATTTTGAGCAAATATTTTATTGGAAATTTATAAAATAGGTGTGTATGTACGAATAAATATATATATAATAATCTACTGGTTAGTTCACCCGTTATATATATTAGTTAGTTAGGGGATGGAGGTGGAGTAAAAGTGAAGGAGGGGAGGGGTTTGTAAGTAGAGAAGTAGTGAGGAAGTAGTAGAGACGTATTATAAAGTCAATTGCGTCACGTGGTGTGTTGAAGAGAGAGGCGAAGGTTGAAATAAAACGAAAGACGGGAAGAGAAGATTTGGAGAGAGAAATGTTAACTACGTGCACAATAAAAATAAAAATGCAAATTATTCTTTCTTAACTTGCTTCTCTTGATCTTTTTCCTTCTGTGGAATTGTCAGTGGTCCCACAAAACAGGTAATTTCTCTAATTTTGCTATTTTGGTATAGATTCTGTGTGTGTGTGTGGGGGGGGGTATGTATGTATATATATATATATATATATATGTGTGTGTGTGTGTGTGTGTGTATGTACATATTCGGGTGTGTGTAGGCATGTTATTTATTTATTTAATTAATTAATTAATTAATTAATTAATTAATTGAAATGTCTCACCTTCCAGATATTTACATTATCTTATTATGAGCCAACAATGTTAACAATTATTTAGTGGATAGTTAAAATATTGCAAGAAACACTGAGAGAGTAAATTAAGCCGCCTTTCCTAAAGTGTTAATGATACATATGTCACAGCAACATACACTAGTTATACGCTCATTTATTTTCAATTATGACAGAAGCACCATGTGATATTACAGAGTACTGCAGAATACAGCTAATTATAATTGTTCTGATTTAGGTACGAGAGCACTGACTTGTGAGGGTGCATATTAATGCATAGACTGATCCCTGTTCTATAAAAATGGAAGTGGCATCATTAGGATTTGAATAGAGAATGGAGAATATAAAGAGTTGGAAAAATGTCAAAATGATTTTCTATTTGTGTCTGTGTGCTCTAACGCTTCAGTCACCTCGCTGCCTTTGAGATAAATAATACTAATAATAATAATAATGATGATGATGATGACGATGATGATGATGATGATGATGATGATGATGATGATGATGATGATGATGATGATGATGATGATGAGGATAATAATAATAATAATAATAATAATAATAATAATAATAATAATAATAATAATACAGAGTAGACATGACATCAGAAAGTGATAAGTGCAGAATCTGTGGACAAAATGGTGAAACCGTATGGCATATTACAAGCCAAAGTACGCCACTAGCCCAGAAGGGATATAAGAGACGCCACGACAATATAGCAACGCTTGTGCATTGGACACTTTGCAACAAGTATGGTCTTGACAGAGAAAAATATCGGTACGACCACAAACCCGAAGGCATCATCGAAAATGATGATGCAAAGTTCATGTGGGATCTTATGATTCAGTGCGACCATGAGATACAAAATAGGAAGCCAGACATAGTCTTAATTGAGAAAGAAACCAAACTATGCTGGTTCATAGATATAGCATGCTCAGCTGACAACAAGGTATGCGATAAGGAAGAAAGAAATGTCGATAGGTATGACAGGTTAGCTTGAGAGATAAAGCAGTACAGGTCAATGAAAAAAGTGGTAGTGTTACCGATAATTGTTGAAGCCCTGGGAACAGTGAGTAAAAATCTCGAGAAGTACATGGAGCAAATAGGGCCTGCAATAAGGGTGAAGCACTTACAGAAAACAGCACTGCTTGGACCACTCGAATACTCCGGAAGGTGCTCTAAAAATAAGAGGTGTTACCTTAGTTCACTGGTAGTGAACAGCTAACACTGTAATACATCTCCAGCGTTAGAAGCTTTGCAAAGGCAATAATAATAATGGCTTCAAATTTTGGCATAAGGTCGGAACATTCAGGAGAGTGTTACGTCGATTCCATTGATTGCAGTAATTAACTGGTACTTATTGTATCGACCATTCAGGTCACTGATGAGCAAGAAGTATTACTTGTAAGCCTACCCTGAGACCATGAAATAACATGTTGGCACCTCGGGGAGAGAAAATAAACAATCTTCTGATTAGGGACGGCCTGAAATTATTTGTCAAAATCTAGAAAGCATTAGATTCACTTGCTCAGAATGTTAGAGTTGTGCGTGATGTCAGGAAGAGGTAAATATACGATGCTAGTAATAAAGAAAGGAAAAATATACCCACGTCAGAAAGGATTAAACTTCGAAATAAGACATCAACTCGAGCAATGAATGAGGGCGGTCGTTACAATTGCATAGGTGTATTGGGGACAAATAGAATCCTCTGCCAAGAAATAAAAGAGAAGGTGAGAAACGAACATCTCAAGAGGGTAAAACCAGTGCCAACCTCAAAACTGAATGGAAGGAATAGTATCTATGCAGTAAACTCTTGGGCGGTCTCTATAATAAGATATCCTGTTGCTTTCCTAGACTGGACTAAGGAAGAAGTAAGAGATGTAGATTATATAACCATCACGGAAATGTCCATGTACAGGTTGCTACACCCTAGAAACAATGTCGATAGATTACAATTACCACGGAAGAAAGGAAGATGACTGTTATTAAAAGAAAACTGTTTAGAGATGGTAAAACGATACATGCAAGAGAGTATGTGAGAAACAATCCAGGAGGACTGATTTCAGCTGCCAGAGGAGAGGAGAAATAAACTTCGGAGATATCAACGGAATACAAGAAAAAAGAAAGCAGGAGTGAGAAACAAATATCCGGGGAAATGACCTACACGGGCAGCATCTCAGACAAACGCTTGACATCGCCATAGAGGAGTCATTGTTATAGCTGAAGAATGTAGATGTTAAGAAAGAAACAGGACTCATAATGGCATTTCAAAGCCAGTCATTGCAGGTAAATATAATGAAGGTCAAAATGAACAAATCCACGAAAATTGCAATGTGCAGAGTAAGTAATGAGAAATAAAAATCCATTTTGCACGTAGGGAATCCTTTGAATCCTTTGGAACAGAAGGAATATAAACACGGACACGATTAGATGGCCGAAGCTCTACATTGGGTATATATTACGGAAAATCTCATTTGAGCTAAAAAGAAACGCTACGGACGCCAGCGAATTAGTGTAAGAGAGAACAATATAAGGTTTTATGGGATTTTAATTTACAGACTGATAGTGAAATACATGCCAGGCGACTTGATATTATTGTCAAAGAACAGGAGAAAATAGGATTTGACTAGGCATATATGACGATAGTAGAGAAATTCTACAAAAGCAACCCCAGTTGTTATAGGTGCCTTAGTTACCATTGCGTTGGTTCAGAAATATGGTTTATAGGGAACAGCAATTATTATAAGAAAGGATATCTAAGTAAATTGGTTGTGGCCCGGTATGAAGGATATTAATTCCGAATGTAAAACGTTCGTGTACATCCTGAACAACAAGAATAACAACAATAACAGTAAAAATACTTTCGTTTATAGGCACAATCACTGGTATTTGGGGGGAGGGGATGGTCGATTACAGCCACCCCACCGCTCAACTAGTACTCATGTTATCGACTCAAAAAGATGTAATGTAAGGCGGAATTTGAATTCAGAAGATAAAGACATGCCAATGATACTGCCAGCTCATTCCCTTCATACTACTGAAGCTCCTGCTTCCACTACTACTACTACTACTACTACTACTACTACTAATTATTATTATTAGTACTACTACTACTACTACTACTACTACTACTACTACTACTACTACTACTAATAATAATAATGTGTATATATAAAGGAAAAAAATTGCTTTGCCATAGTTTAAATATGTCAACAATAATAATAACTATAACACAACCAATAACACCATACTTTTTATATTCAACATGCAGAAAATAAAAACAAGCATAGCATATAATATAGAGTGACATGTGAACTGCAAGAAAATTATGTGGATAATATACTTATATAACAAATGCAATATTACATGTTCGAAAAGGCATAAGAAGTATACAGGCATCTATTCTACTTGATTCTCTACTCAAATAATGAATATTTATGAATATGGTTGATTCTATTACTCTCTTGCAAAGGCAAATAATGAACATTTATGAACATGGTGGAACCCATAGAACTAATATCTCAAGGGAAATCTGGACAATGAAAAAATGGCAGATAACACCGATATATGAAGGGCGGTCGATGAGAATAACCTGTCACTTCGACATAATTCATAGTTATTATAGGCAATTCCTTGTCAAATTACACGGCAACGTGTGCAGCCTTTAAGGAAATCATCATTCCACTTGTTGCGTCAATTTAGATTTCTTTAAGGATAGTAAAGCGGTTGCATTTTCTCGACATCACCGACACAGGTTTGGTAAATATATACAAATATATATGTAATGAATATGTACGTATGTCCAGGGTCAACAAAAAGTGTGCTCCATCTAACGAGAGTAAATATTGTTTTTTTTTTCATCAAATTTACTCAATTTGATACTCTAGATTTCTATCCCTCAATATCCAGAACATTACTAGATACAGCTATTGATTTTGCTTAATCGTATGCCAGTATTGAGCCCATGAATTTAGAACGCGTTAGACACGCGATGAAAACATTATTATTCACTAAAGAGGGAGCTTAGATAAAAAAAAAAGTCAGATAGTGACGAACTATTCGATGTTTCTATAGGTTCATACGATAGTGCAGGCATATGCGGTCGATTGGGCTTTTATATATTAGCTGCACTGCATTATAATTACTCATCTCATGATGTGGGACTATACCGGGATGACGGTTTGATTGTCTCTCACGGGTGTGGCGGTCGAGTATTAGATAAATTTAGAAAGCACTTCATTTCTACTTTAGTCTTTTGTGACTACAAATTACTGTAACTACTAATCTTTCTTTAGTTGATGATTTAAATGTGTCACACGACCTAACTTCTTCCTCTTATAAGCCGTTTCACAAAATTAATGAAAACGTAACATACACACATAAGCGGTCTTGCCATCCCGCGAGCATACCTAAGAAAAAGAATATTAGCAAAAGAGTGTCAGCTCTCTCGTCCTCTGAGGAAAATTTTGACAAGGTCGTACAAATATTACAATAAAGCTTTAGCGAATAGTGGATTTAGTGAAAATAATTGTTTACAGCCCCCACCCCAGTAATGATAGTCTAAGTAACAATAGTGAAAAAACAAAGCGTAGGCATAGGTCTAGAAAGATTATTTGGTCTGTCCCATCCTTTGCCCTCAATGTTAAAAAAACTTTGGCAAGTAATTCCTCGCGTTTTAGATAAGCACTTCCCGGATGACCATAAATTCAAGAAATTGTTCAATAGGAATTCGGTGAAAATTTCATATACATGCTGTCCTAATAGGAAAAGAATTTACATTGTTTACGTTATTGACGGATATTTGTCCTCATCTTGTTTGTTGTTTGATGTACCCTTCAGCATTCATAAGGTGTCTTGGGGAAATTTCGGAACTGGGTTCTCATTCCTAAGGTATTTTTCGATGTTGATATAATAATAATAATAATAATAATAATAATAATAATAATAATAATAATAATAATAATAATAATAATAATAATAATAATAATTATTATTATTATTATTATTATCATTGTTATTATGATTAATATTATTATTATTATTATTTTTATTCCGGTCACTGCCTGGAATTTAACTCGGAGTCTTGGGGTTAGTAGCCCGCGCTCTTAACCACTGCGCCATATGCCCGTGAGCATATGGCGTAGTGGAATGAATGATACCTTTATATTATGTAACTAGAGGAATGTATCTGTAATATAATATATGACAATTATTCAGTTGCCATAATACAACTCTGAGTTTCGGATGTCGGGGTGGAAATATGCTCCGGCATCTCGTCAGCTATTAAGACAAACAAAAATGCTATGGCAATGACCGTGAAACAAAAGGAAATTACTCTGTAAGTGACTGTTATTAAGACAAACAAAAGATCAGTTAGAATGATCGCTAAATAAAGGGAAGAAAAGCGCAGATATGTTCATATACACGTCTATATACGCACATGTACAAAAAATGCAGGGTGAAATATAATATACAAAAAAAAATATGTAAAAATATATAAAGCCATAAAAATGCTCATAGAATTCGCATATGCGCGCACGTACATACATACAAACGCCCGCACGCACGCCCACGTACATGTGCCTATATATATATATGCTTATTCACACTTGCGTGAAAGACTTACATGCACACCCACACACACGTCTATATGTGCGCATGTATATGCAACCGTACACATGTACATATATACATATCCGCACATACACAAACCCGTACACATACCCATAC
>NC_068981.1:67921607-67922537 GCF_001194135.2 Octopus bimaculoides
ATATACATGGAAAAAAGACAAAGTAGAAAATACTAAAATACTTTTATAAAGAACATTACAGAACCGGTTTCGATTCTTGAGATCTTTTCAACAGTAAATATGAATAACAGATTTTTGAAAAATTATTGAAAAATTAAATTTTGGTAAATTTAAAAGAAAAATCTTTTTAAAGACATATTTATATAGTATTCAAGTAACAGCGGCATTTTTCTTGTTTCTGCCTTTCTCTGTTTCACTTGTTAACTCTTGTTGGTTCGAACAAGGAGTGCTATGATAGTAGCAGTGTTAATTGCTTGGGTGTCCTGACATTGACCTGTTGATGGACGTAGTGATCTGTATTGTTTATAATATTTGCGTGGGTGTTATTCTAGACACCAGTAGTAGTACTAAAGTAAGGGAGGAGGTGGTGGAAAGGAAGAAGAAGATGACGGAGAAATGAGGGATGGGGAGTTAGTGAGAAATAGTAATAATAAAATGCAGGAAAGAGTGATAGTAACTAGTCGAGTGAGTAGTGATTGGGGTTGATTTTTTTTATATCTTTTTATTTAAAAAAAAAATTCGTTGCGTATCTATTTGGAGTTTATCATTTTTAATATTTGTGTGTGTGTTTTATTCTAAGGTCGTGGTAGATATGTCATTCATATATATATATATCTGTCATATTCTCTCTTTATTTACATTTTCTTTATATTTATAGTATTGTAGATTATATTTGCACATGACCCCCATTAAAAAACAAACAAACAAACATATTCTCCTTATATTATTATGCGTTCTGTATATTATTTGTACATAACGCATTAAAAAAAAACTGATACATTTATAATTTTTTTGTATCAAAATGTTTTTCAAAAAAAGTTATTTCCCCCATAAATTTCCCATCCGATTTTACACCATTCGATCATCGCATCTCGATCTTTACATTCTGTG
>NC_068981.1:67923250-67926232 GCF_001194135.2 Octopus bimaculoides
ATGCTTCTGTAATGACTAAATTACTAATATTATGTTATTAAAGAAATATTAATACGACACTGAACACAAGGCTCGATTCACCTTAATATGCATTAATATTTTGTAGATTATTTCCTTGAAAGTACTTTGCAATTTTTGTGCTGCTGGTTTAGTTTACATATGTTAAATTTCTGTATCAGGGTTCAAATCATTTTATACATATTTTCTATTGTAAGAAAATATGCAAAGAAGTGTTTGATACATGTTTTGGAATACGGATTATAAAGAAAATAAAAACTTACAGGTCCTAACTTTTATGGTAATTAAATAAGTGCTACAATATGCAGCTATGGTAGATATATTATCATTAATGAAATATATATTCTGGTGATCCAGTCATTAGTGTCGGTAAATTTTGCTGTAAATAAAGATTATATACAGAAAACTGCAACGTTGTGTGTTAAAAAAATAGGAAATCAACGTATTCTTTTACATTTTAGCTCATTGTATTCTTTATATTCTAAGAAAGAAGAATAAATTAAGAGAATAGCAAAGAACAATGAAACGGCAAGCGTTCTTTTACCGGAACAAGAAAAATAAACGCAATAAGGCGATCTCACTTAAAATTGAATGAAGTGGACAAATTTAAATGTCGCCAAATGTTAATTAATATTTAACAGAAGTTCACTTATGTGTGCGCGTATGTTTGCATTTTACAAGCCCTCATTCGCATTGAAATAGAACACATTAAAAAAACTGGATAACCTGATATTTCGTGTTCCAACTCCAAAATCATATAATCTAAAGCTCCGTATTTCTGTTCTCCTTAAAACTTGTTTTTTTTTATCTTTTACTGGTTTCAGTCATTGAACTGCGGCTATGCTAATGCACTGCCTTGAAGAGTTTAGTCGAACAAACCCACTCCGGTACTTAACGCATGATACTTATTCGATTTGTACAATGCTTGATATTTGGGACAAGAGGTGTTCGAGGATCTTCCCACTATCAAAGCCAGAAATGCAAGCGCCAGTTTCTGAAAGCGTCTAGAGCCTGAGTGTGGCCTCTTTGGGTAAACTGTTATCGGCAAGTCAAAATTTAGCTGATATTTTTTGAGTTATTAAAATACTTTTATTTGGAAATGGGATATTGTGTTTCCTTTTCCTTTTATGCAAACTGTCAAATCTAACACGAACTGCTTATATATCTATGGGTGTCTCTACTTTCTCAGACACCAAATGAGTATTTTAATGTAGTTCGGCTTGTATCTTGTAGATTCTCAACAATTATTTCAAGATGAAATAAATTGTAGTAATTAGGATACTATTATGATTATGTTATAAAGATGTAATATTTTAAATATTTTAATATAAATTTTATGAAGTTAACCTAGTACTTACTGTCAAATATTCACTACTCCGTCGTTTTCAGTCTCTCTGGTTAAACTGTCGCACGCTGTTTTATTATGGCTATAAAATATATGCATTAAAGCATATTGAAGATTATATAACATAATAGTATGGCCATAACTTATATAATCTTTACTTTCTAACGCATTTATATATACATGTTTTTTATATTATTTATGTTATCGTCTGATATGAAGTAATATATTTTGCTTTAGTGTGGCCTGAACAGTATGCATCCATGTCAGTTATAAACAATAAAGGAACATTTGATCAAAGTTGTATCGAAAGATCTACCGAAAGATCTATATGTCTGCAATCTGCAAAATTGTTACTTTTTGTTTTTAGTACTACGAACAAATCTGTGTAGTTAACAATAAAATGCAACGTAAGTTCTTGGAATATACAACCACAAATCCTATTACGGAAAAGCCAATAGTGGTGGATTTGCAAATTTCTTAGATCGTGGAACAAATGACTAGAGGCATAGTTTCCGCGCTTTACAATCTGATTTCAAACCTCGTCAAAGTTTGCTTTGTCAATCATTCTGCTTTGCCGAGAGTATGAAATAATCGTTAAAAGAAACGAACGCTACATTTTGAGATATATTTAAACATAGTATAATTGGCTAATAAGCATTTACACAAAGCACATACATTATGTAACATCAAAAATGTTTACCGTATTTGAACCACTTATTTATTGTTGTTTAACTTCTTCGGAGCTGTTGCATATCAACAAATAAATTTTACGCTATTTCCATATATACCTCAGGCTAGCGATTTCAATTCGTTTCGAGGGTGACTTGTGTATAGAGTGCCGATCAACTAAAATACCAGCAAAGTACCGATATCCACAGAGTTCTTGTTCGCATACGGGGCGATTCGCTTCAGCTGCTTTTCAGGGATATAGTATTTTTTAAAACACGACATCTCACAGAAAATTTACTCGGACGAAATTCTGCAGCTATTAATCGTTTATACAAAACGCACTTATTAAGTATGTGACATTACTATCACTGTAACAAAACTTTTATTGCCTTTGGTTAGTAAGTGTTATTTCCTAATTGCTTGTATCTAGAAATCATAAGAAATGACTATTATTCCCTTCAAACTTTGTTTTTGTGACTTGAGCATATATAAATACTACAATAAAAAGGGAATTATTCTAAAAACACCATTCGAATTCTATATTCGGATGTTATGGTTTACAGCAACAGACTATGACCATAAGAGAAGTGTAACGAAATAATTTGAAATGCAATTTTGTATGCGTACAGAATCCTACATGTGTATCTCAAGCATTTGAATGTTATGCATAAAGTCCTACACATACATATTTAAACTATGGCAAAGCAATTTTTTCCACTATATACATATATAAAAAATTAAATGCAAAGAAATACAGAAAAACACATACATATACATTGATATATAAATATTAGCAAATCTAACAAACACTGCTCAAATACAGCGCTTCAATAAGTATCTAAACTTCAATATGTACACATAGGACTCTATATTCAGACATTCATATATGTATATACATATATACACACATGCCTATATATATATATATATATATATATATATATATATAT
>NC_068981.1:67926696-67927217 GCF_001194135.2 Octopus bimaculoides
ATATATATATATATATATATATATATATATATATATATATATAGATATATATATATATATGCATACATAATAATGTATACATATCTCTTTATAGTGCATACTCTACAAAAACAAACATCTGATGGCTTTCATATGCTTCTATATGCTATTCTACAAAAGTACTCACTTTGGGCTACTGCCCATAGTTCTCTATATTTACACACCCACAGGAATTTACATATACGCATATAATAATATACATACATACATATATATAAGTATGTGTGTCTGTGGGTATATATGTGTGTTTTATATGTGGGGTGGCACTGAAATACAGTGGTAGGGTCTCAAATTAAATCAAATTAAAAGTCAAATACATATATGTATATCAACAGATGAAAACCTGAGTCTTCAGAATACATCAAATATTCTAATCTTTATTGCTGCAGCGTATGTATGTATGCATGTATGTATGTATGTATGTATGCACGTATGCATGTATGTATGTACGCATGTATGTATATATATATATATATATATAT
>NC_068981.1:67927461-67933570 GCF_001194135.2 Octopus bimaculoides
TATATATATATATATATATGGGAGAATATACAAATAATAACAACAGACGAGGACAGGTGGTGTAAATAACAAAAGGATATATTAGTATGACGCTCGGGAATACGGAAAGTCTTTGACGTTTCGAGCTACGCTATGTTTACGTATATATACACATTCATGCATGCATACATTATTTACCTGAAGCATTAGCTGTAGTCAGCTAATGCCACAAAATACCTAGCAGTATTGTAATAATGGAAAAATATGATGAATCTAAACACATATTTCTATGACGAAGGAAACCTAAAAAGCTCTATCATAAAATAACAACGGTAGCTACAAAATAATATAATAAATAATAAAAAGTTAAAAGGAAAAAAAATAGAAATCAATACAATGGAAATGATGAAATATAGAACTAATGGTTGAATGAAGACTAGAACTGAAAAAAAAAAGTGTCAATGAATATAAAATCCTCTATCATTTTATTGGTTATTTTGATAATGGACAATACGTGAATGCATGTGATTCTACAGCAGAAGATAAAAGAAAAAGAAAAGTATAGAACGGATGCGAGAAATAACATATATTTTTTTCAGACCAATTTATTGTACTAGCGGCCTAAACAATTTAATAGAGAATATTTGCGACCCATTTTCATGTTAAATTATGATATTGAATTGGCAGATATGGCTGTCAGATTTTTTAGATCACTTGCAATGGGCAGAGGTCGGAAAGAGAAATACATTTAAAATGAATATTAACTGAAAACATATAGATATGGAAGAGAAAACAAAAGTAAAAGGAAAATATCGCTATATTTTAATTAGACTAATAGAAGACTTAATCGCTATTCAAAATAAGGTGTACATCTAATGAAATATTTAATTCTAGAACTAGTAGTATTTTCTCATGGTGTTCAGTTTACAACATTCATAGGCTTAAATAAAGTCAAACATGATACACATAAAGCAAAAGAAGCCAAAGCAATAAATAACTCTCAGGTCATCAGGGATGATGAAAAAACGGAGGCATGGGAAAATAATGATAAATGTTTAATTGTCTCATTCACACGAAGCTATGCGGAATTATAATTTGTACAATTATATAACTATTAATTTCAATACATACTCCATACCAGACTTTTAATAATATATAATTTTTTTCTCTAGAAAACAGGCAATATTTAAAAATAGGAGTTAAAAAAAATGTTCCTGAATATTACTGCAAATCATATCGAAAATGCATGTGTGGAATTTCAGTATTTACACACATATATATATATACACATATATGTGTGTGTAAGTGTGTGTCTGTGTGTGTGTTTGTGTGTAAGTCAGAAAGACAGAGAAAGAGAGATAGATCGTGTGTAAGTGTGCGTATGTGTGTGTCTAGATGTGTATGTATGTACATATGTATAAAAATCCTTTTGGAGACAAATTTATTTTTATCATTGAGCAGTATTTTGAATAATAAACTCCACAGCTTAGTTCCCCTACAAATTGGCGACAATAAAATGGACAAATCAAACTGCTGTATATTTGCTTTGTCGAATCTTCTACAAAATAACTCACTATAGGTCAATCTATATACGTTATTCAGTTGCACTATTAAATGTGATAAAACACGTCTTTAGTACAACAATCCTTGTACCTGATTTGTACGAAATAAAGGGCATTTGGTACGAAAATGTTTGCCTTATGATACAAATTATAATATTTATCTAGAATTTTTGAACATATTTTTCGATACGATTTGTAAATTACCTTTGCAGTTGTCTATCTTCATCTTCCTCTCTTGTACACACGCACCCCACTTACACAATCCACAAACACGCACACACAAAAGCAATATACACAGACGCATACTCATACATACATAAACACACAAGCACACACATATACGCACACACACATACATACACACACACACTCACATATCTGTATCTTTGAATGTATGACAGGAAATCAGTAATTATTCATTTCGGGTTTAAATTCACTTTTGATTACTAATTTGCACAATTAACAAACGAGATCAAACTATTACCAAGTTCACTTGTCGCATTTCATTGACTTGTATGAAATTTTTAAAACTGATTTGCAATAAATAAATTCAAGTGTTTTGTTTATGCAGTTGAATTCCAAGTTTTGAATTAATTT
Source organism: Octopus bimaculoides (assembly GCF_001194135.2). Classification (NCBI taxonomy): domain Eukaryota; kingdom Metazoa; phylum Mollusca; class Cephalopoda; order Octopoda; family Octopodidae; genus Octopus; species Octopus bimaculoides. The sequence goes on from NC_068981.1 coordinate 67,929,600, forward strand.
TCAATTGATTATGACCATCTTTTGTGCATTATGCGGCACAAAACTCTAGTAAATAGCTGTGTGATTTTTACTTTTTAATAACGGCTATTCGAAAATACTCGGCCTTGCTTCAGTTTCAGCGTTCGGCATCCAGTCATTTAGCTCTGTTTTGTTATACAAGTTGTTGCAGTTGTACAATTTTCAATTGTCCAGGGCATCAACGTGTTCATAATTCCTAGAGATTAGATTGATGTAAGGGGTGGATTGGTCAATTCCCGATATTAATTACTTGACGAAAATAATTTTGATAGTAATAATCGCTACTCTGTGACGTGTGAGAGACTTAGCATTGACAGTAAAATCTGACCTTGACACTGAATAGGCACTCAATTAAAACGATTCTTCTACTTGTCTACTACTAACATTCACCTCGTAAAATATAATCACAGAAAGTAGAAAGCAGTGGCAATCCTTGCTGGCATTTACCAGTCTACATAACACCAGTGACTTCAGTAATCTAATTATGAAATAAATGATAGAATATTACTGAGCACACAGCTGTAGCATTCCTTTTTATCGCATCAGTTGTAGACCTTTACAAGCCATTAATTATTTAGTTAGGTATTTAAAGTACTGAGACAAATATAGATGGTTTGATACCATGGTTGCACATTTGCAAATAAGAAATATAAAAAGTGATAGGGAAAAATGTGTGAAAAAGAGAGGTAACATTTAGTATAAAAAGTGTGAATATTGCCAAGAAAGTAGTGTATCTCTGGATCATGTGGGAGCTGCTCGAGTGAAAGAGTAGTTTAATGAAATGTTGCGTTGAGACTTAGCTTCGAGGAAATACGATGTATTTATAAGCACATAGACGCGCAAACACAAATACAAACACACAGACGCGCAAACACAAATACAAACACACAGACACACACACACAGCCAAAAACGCAACACAGACACACAGACACACCGACACATGCACAACACTCACACACATATTGATATAAACAAACGCCTGTATACACAACGAATTATAACACATCAGAAACAAGCAATTAGGACAAAAGTGATGAAGTTAAAGATCGTCAAAACTCAATCTGACAGCAAATATAGGATCTGTAGGAAAGGAGATGAAAGTATCAGTCAGAACTTGAATTCAGTAACTGAAAAAAAAGCATAAGCGCAGGCATGATTGTGTAAAAAAGTACATTGGAATGCTTGTCGAGTATGCGGCTTCAAATAATAAGAAATGGTGTTTGGCAAAGAGAATTACAGGATCGTATTGATAATTCCACATGAGGATTGACCATATTATTGAAGCAAGAAGACATGATATCATTTTAGAGGACAAAGCAAACAGTCAGTGCAAGAACATATGATTTGCAATTATCTATAATAATAGTGCCGATACTACAAACATTGAAAAGAAAAATCGCTAAAGCTGAGAAATTTCAGGATCTAAATAGAGGAGAGACAAGGAAAAAAAGTATTCCAGTGGTAGTTGGGATATTTGGCCCAACGGCTAAAATGCTACCTGAAATACTTAAAGATATTGGGATTATATTGATCGCAGTTCTTAACTGCTAATTATGTCGAAATCTAGAGAATAACAGAACAAATCACCCTCGTCGGAATTTGAACTCACAACGAAAAGACGAACGAAATACCGCTGAGCATTTTGTCCGCCGTGTAAAAGATTCTGCCCGCTCGAAGCCGTCGCAATAACAATAACAACAACAATAATAATAATAATAATGACGATGATGATAATGAAGATAATATGAAAAAATGTTGTGGAGCCATTGTTGCACATACAAACAAGGCCGGCGTCATCAAATCTGAAAATTGTGTAATGAAAGAAAACTTTGAACAAGAAATGAGCCCCCCACCCCAAATAAAGCATAAGCGTGGAAGGACAAAAATGTGCGGTCACTTTGCAAAAGATATGGACGCGAAGACTGATACAGAGGACCGGTGGCTATGGATGAGGAGGAGTGACTTGGAGATAGAGATAGAAGCACTTATACGCGCAGCTCATGAAGACGCGTTAAGGACCAACTTTGTCAAGTGCTGAATAGACAACGCTATCGACAGCGACAAATGCAGAATGTGTGGTGAGAGGGTTGAAACGGTATGCCACAACGTGAATACAAAACACGCCATGATAATGTGGAAAGAATGAACCACTGGCAGCTCTGCAGATATCACAGCCTACTAAGGGCAAAGATGTGGTATGAGAAAACCCCTGAAGGAGTCACCGAGACTGAAAATTGCAAAATCCTGTGGGATGCAATGATTCAGTGCAATCATCTGACCGGACATCGGAAACCGGACATTGCTGTTAATAAAAAAGAAAGAACATACATGATCATCGACATAGAATGCCCCGGTGAAAACAGGAGCAATGTGGAAGAAGAAAAAATAAACAACTATGACTATTTGAAGTGGGAAATACGAAGGTTGTGGTCAATAGTCAGAGTAGACGTGATACCAATAGTAATTGAGTCACTTAGAAGTATTAGCACTCAACTAACAACATGGCCCAAAAGATTGGTTCAAATTGTGAAGGTAGAATACCTCCATAAATCAGCATTGCTTGGGACTGCAAGAACTCGTCACAGAGTTCTTGAAGCATGACTAGTAAACAAATGGCAACTTAGTCTGCTGGCTGTGAACAGCTGACACATTCCATCATACCCAGCAAAATAAACTTTGAATTTTCTTTCAAATAATAATAGTAATAATATCAACAATAACAACAACAACAACAACAACAATAATAATAATATTAATAATACCAATAAAATCTACAGTAACATCGAAACCGTTGCTGCTACAAACATAAACCAGTAACTTCAGCGCCGGAGACAGTTGATGACTTCGATGAATAATTTTTCTAAAATCAGAATACAAGTAGACCTCATATCGGTATACAATATCACCAGGAATCCAAAGAAATTCTGTGAGTGTTTACCCTGTTGAGCTGAATATATTTTCCCAAAGAAATGATGATCACAAAGATATTTTAAAACCATCGGTTGCCTATGAACAATATAGAGTTTTAAACTCCTGAACACTGAAATTATCTACAGCTTCCTCGACAAAAAGTACCGCATCAGTAGAACAGACGATTTTAAAATACGTCTACACGGCTCAATTACCTATGAACGAAGTCAGAATCTTTGATATAGAGACAGCAGATTTGGATGAATTAAGAGAAGTGGATTGCCAATCGGGTACCATCGTAATGCGGGATAAAGTAAGGTAGGACGAAATCCCCATAAGTGCCTTATATTGATATGAAGAATTAATGAAATGGAAATTGATTGAGTCATAGATGTTAGAACTCGATAGAATCAGCAAATGTGGAGTTGAATGTTAGGGCAAGTAGATATGGTATGCATTAGTTGCGGTTTTGTGTCCTCAAGGTAGTCGTCAATATTCTTTATCAAAATTTATAATGAAACTAACGTTACTGTAACTATTTATTAAAATTCATTATTCTCTTTCCAATACTGACTAATATCATATAAATTGTTTTGGGTTTAATGGTAATTAGTTTCTTCCTACGTCATAGTTATAGTATTTGTAAAAAGACATGCAACATCAACACGATGCAACAATTCAAACTTCTCTCTCGTATTAATCTAATACACCGCACGTGTCGTGGCCATGAATAAGAGGATTTCTGACATGACTTGTTCGGAGATCAATTTCGGTTGTTCTTCTGTATAAGGGCCATTGTTATTACATTGTTTTATAGCAGTTCTGTACACACAAGTCGAATAATAAAAGCTTTCCTGTCGTAAATATCACATTTTTTTTATGTATTAGAAGTTATATTGGTCATTGTTTTATTCCCGCTATTTCGAGGCTAGAGTGTGATTTGCTATATATAATGTCAAGTGTCGACACAGAGGCTTAACAGGATACACTTACATACATACACACGTGTACAAATAGTTATATATATATATATATATATAT
>NC_068981.1:67935952-67939394 GCF_001194135.2 Octopus bimaculoides
TATATATATATATATATATATATATATATATATATATGCATATACATGTATGCTTGCATATATGTATTTGTGTGTGTATAAGGGGGCGCATGTTTTTCTATGTATGTATGTATGTATGTCTCCGTTTGATGTTATCACCTAAATAATTGTCGGACACAAACAGTGTAAAAAGTTTAAGAAACTTCAAATCTGTTCATGGATATAGGCTTCTGGTATAACATTGAGTGAATTATATAATGTTTGCTAGAGATTCAATAAGAGATATATTTTATAAGATAGGAATCTCCTAACTAATAGATATTTTACTTATCAAAAGTATACTAAATCGTTTTCACAAAAATGTGTCAAATTTCTCAAAACGATTTTGGATTTATATCAGAAATAACTAAATCAGATAACAAAAGATTTTTTTTTTTATTCTAAATTTGATTCTAAGCTAGATTTAAATTCTATTATTCTATTAATCGATTGATGAAAGTGAAGTTGAGCATGACAAAAAGATAGCATTGATGTTAGGTTGGAAAATTTCTAGCTTTAAACGTCAGATAAGGTTTTAACGTAATTCACTGTATAAGATCTAAAAAGTAATGTCCCCAGTTTTAAATTGACTTCCGTTCCACAGAACCTAGACATCTTGTAGATAAATATTGCTCTTAATGACTGTCTACTGATAAAAGAAAGAAATATACATATATTTATATACGACTATTGCGGAATATACTGGATTTAATGCGCATAAGATGTTATTTCCTATTACGATCGCTCGTTTGCATCACTAAAAACTATCAACACTTCTATCAATATTTAAGTTTATCGATACAGATTTTCTGTGGAATTATAAGCCAGCACAGAAAGTCACAACGTTTTTTTTATATGAATACCTTTACGTAAACAATGCAGCTGATGATGGAAAATAGGTATTGGGTGTATATGCATGTTTTAAGAGGTATTGCTCTTTTATCATCATCACATCAACTCTCTACCATATCAACTATCCACGAAACATAGCTTGAATACCCACCAAATTTAACGGTGGCACTCTTTTGGAAATACCAATTTATACATTAAACACGTTTCTAGCAGCAGGTACGTAAATATTAATTGCTATCAAGGACACAGTATATCGTTTTGCAACGGTAAAGTACTACAAAGAATATAAACAAGTTTACAAGTCATTATTCTACCATATTTCCTGTTACCGGTGCGATGTTTTCACTTTAAGTTTATCTCTACAGATTTTCTATAGACTTCAAAGCCAGCACTGAAAGTTGTGACCTTTTCTATAGGAATATGCTTATGTAAACAATGCAATCGAATTATCTTTATACCATAGTAAGCGTTTGACAGCATTTTTATCGAATCTTGCTTGTCTTGTGACCAACGTCCATTCTATAAATCTGAACTAGCTCTTTGTGGAAGAAACAGTAACTTGAGCAGAACCATATATTTAATAAGATGAAATTTTCTGAAAAATCAAAAATTTTTAAATAAATTAAACTCGAAAATAAATACACCATTGTGTATTTTGCATCATAATCAGTGATAACTATCTTTCATTTCCATATTTCTGTGCGTTTTAAAATACCAAACATTAATGAAATAGTCAATCATCAAACAGAATATCTCATTTTTGTCGCCTCGATATAGTAGACTCAGCAACGATGATGGTGGAATAGAATTTTATTATTCATTGACTTTGAATCAGTTCGTTAGGTTTCTTCAGTAAAATATTGACATTAAGTTTTATTTTTGAACAACAGTTTCGATGAAATAAACAGCAATTATCTTCGTTGGGCTAAGAAAGTCCATTTACTGGAACAAGGCCTTATATACAGATGTTATTTGTTCGACCAAGGAGTGAAGCTAAAAGAAAATATATATTCGTTTATTACGTACAAATTTCGCATTTTTGAGAGATTTGTGTTAAATAACCAGTTACTATATCACTCATCGTACGCTGAAGGAGAACACATTCTTTTCAGTGGTTTTAGCTGAGACATTACATATTCAAGAAAAAATATTAAACTAAATAACCTGATTTACTTAAAGAAACGTTTCCCCCAGGCTGATTGGTGATATAACGGATGCAAAATCCAATAAACAGAAGTTGATTTGGGAGCTCAGAACTTAACTGAGTACTGTGGGCCTAAATTAAAAATTCATTTCCAACTGTTGCAATTTTGAATGGATATTAAGAAAATTTAAGACCAGTAAAGATATTGTACCCGCATTTGAGGGAAAATGCCTGACCTGCTTCGAATTGTCAACGAATTCAGTGTATTAGCTGTGGAGGCGACAATGGTGTGAACGATATGCGCAAAAAGTGTAAAGTATAGAAAGGACCTATCTACTATTGCTTTCACATATTAGCATAAGGCCTGCAAATTCGGGAAGGGCAAAAGTCGATGGCATTGACCTCAGTATTCCACAGGTAGTATTTTATTAACCCCCGAAATGACGAAAGACGAAAGCAAAGTCAACCACAGTGGAATTTGAGCACAGAATGTAAAGACGGACGAAATGCTGCTAACCGTTTTGCCAGCTCACTGCCTTAAAAGACTCTATTAGTTGTTGATTGTAAATTTCCCCGTGCATCGAACGTTCCATCTATAACATGATCGTATATTTATTAATATACAGTGAAGTATTTAAAATATATGTTTAAATTGCATATATAATAAGGTGATCAGTTGTTCATTTATATGTTTCTCTCTGCTCAAGATTCCGTTTGGTTGTACTCAATATCCTACGCGTCTCCTCAATTTCCAAATGACCATCGTTTTGCATTAATGGTGCTGTGTTAAATTTATATAGAATAATATACGCTACTGCTTCCTTTCATTAACATTTGTCATTATTTAAAAAAAAATATTATGAGACATTAACAATTTGTTTTTGCTACATTTTCAACATAATTTTATTAATCGGAAGATATCTTTCGTTTTATTTTTTAATTATTTTTCGTTGCAGATTTTATTGAAGTGTCTTTCGTACAGATTGAAAAAAAACAAATCGATTGGATTTCTATAAATAAATGGGGATGTTAAAATTTTTTTACTACTAAATAGGATTATCTGGAAAAAATGATTAGCGGTATAGAGCTGATTCTGCATAGATTAATTTCAAATCATATTTATTAAATCGGCCTATCTTTGGGCTAATGTTTACTTTCTCAATAACTAATTAAATGGATGAAGTTATTACCATTTCATCTTTTAGATAATGAAAGCAAAGTAGGACACATTCCCTTCATGAATGTTTCTGGGCATGCAGTCAGAAGCTTGCTTCCCAGCCGCATGCGGTGCATTTTGACGAACTGCTAAGTTACGGATACACAAATTCACCAATTTCAGTTGTCAAGCGATGGTGGGGGGGGGGCAAACACAGACACAAGAATATATATGCATACATACATATACATACATACATACATACATATATA
>NC_068981.1:67939507-67940340 GCF_001194135.2 Octopus bimaculoides
ATATATATATATATATATATATATATATATATAATAAACGCATGCATTTGTCCTTCACATCGCTTCAAAACTTGTGTTGGTTTATTTACATCATCGTAACTTAGCGCCTCGGCTAGGTTAACCGACAGAATAAATACTAAGCTTTAAGAATGTACTGGGATCGAATTACATTACACCTCTTCAAGTAGCTAGTAGTATGTGTAATCGTCGTTTTAATTTTTATATGTGGGAATGTGTATGCTAACGTAATTTAATAGCTTTCATTCCATGCTGATTAAGATCCCATGCCTCACGATATTGCGATTCTGCGTAGTATTAATGAAAGAGAAACATACTACCTTCAGAAAATTGTGCTAATATATAATGGGTCAATTATATTATAGCAGCACCAACATATATACGTATTATATAATTTTTGCGAGATTGTATGTTACAATACTAATCTTTTAACAACATCTATATACAGAAATATAATAAGATTAGCGATTGCAATTGAAGTCGATAAATAGGATAAATCTATAATAAGAGCAACATACTCTCAGCAATTTATGAAATATTTGCATCAGTCAACAACATCTGCTTCCTTATTTCGGTTTTAGGCTATTTATTTATTTGACTTCGTAGTGAATACAAACATATACAAGAACCTGTCTCTATACTCGGGAAAGAAACTATTTGTTTGTTTCAATGAATGTTTGTCTGTCTCTCACTTAGGTATCGTTTAATATGTTTATGCTTATACACATATATCAATATAGGTATATACGAACCTACATACATTTGCACATACATGCATACATACATACATGCATATATACATACGTACATATATA
>NC_068981.1:67940596-67943436 GCF_001194135.2 Octopus bimaculoides
ATATATATATATATATATATATACACATTTTTGTATCTCTTAAAAACCGTTATGAAACTGCATGGGTCCACTTGTTGTCTGTAAATCATGTGACATGTCCCCTCAACGGAAATTGTGAACTTGGTATTTTAAGATCGCATCGTTTACTCCGATCCATTCTGGAACTATCTTATTTCGAATATGCTCCTGGAAAATATGGTATCATAAAAGAGATGATAATGTGTGGCGCCGAAGAGCTTTGGAAAATATTCGTTCTACGTTTCAATCACTATCTGAAAGAAGGTGAAATTCTCTCTCAATGTAAAGACTTAAATAGCATCTTGCTTCATAAGAAAGGTTATTAAAGAAGACTTTAAAAAAAATATCGCCCTTTATGCTTCTTGTCTCGCCTTATGAACAGTTTACAACAGCTGAGGGGACAAGCACATGTCTAGAGGAACCACGATACGACAGAACACTCAATGAGTGAATGAATGCAAACTTTCTCTGTATATCGCTTTCATCGATTACGAACAGACCTATGGAAGTGTAGTAACGAATGCAGCGTTAAAATCCCGAGATTCCGAGGCGCAATTTATGAAAGTGCTGAGGAATACGAACTCTGGATGCACGAAAGATATAGTTCTGGTATCACCACCAGTAAGAGTTTCGATTGGGAAAGGTGTCAAGAAAGAGGATATCATATGTCCAAAGCTCTTTACCGCCTGTCTAGAAATAGTCAGTAGGTACATGGACTGGAGAGGTGATGTGAAAATCAATGGCGGGAGGCTAACAATCTTCTGTTTGCAGATGACATTGTACTTATCGCTGAACCATAAACCAGCTGCATACCATGATGACAGTTAGATACTCAAAGTTTAGGAGTACGCCTTTAAATGAGCCGCATGAAAACGAAATAAATGCAGCGGGAAGACGTAGTACAAAACCGAATAGAGGTGAGGTACGATGAAATTGTGGAGGTAAATGAGTTCGTATACTTAGTTCGTTAGAAGTAAATGAGTTCATGTACATACAGTAGATATACGTCTAGATATAAATGGTGAAATCTCTGAAGAATAAAGCCAAGATGATCGGTGTTTACTTTAATAAAGGACGCGCTCAAAACAAGGATAGACAATACCACATGTACTGGAGTGTGAAACAGCACCGTCCTACATAAGCTCTTATATGCAAATGAGACGTTGGCTAATACGAAGTGAATAGAACATCGATTGAGTACGGTCAAAAGGCTACTGAATCATCCATGCTAGGAATATATATATAGTTGAAGCAAGGTTAATGACCGATCTTTTAGAGAACATTTTTAGATAGCATTTTGTTTTAAAAATAGTGCCACTTGCAATGTTTTAAGTATGTCACAATGAGTGATTTATACATTTTTCTTACAGATTCTGATTGTATTGTCTATAATATTCTGCTATATTCTCACCCATGTTCGTCCCATCTAAAGATTATATTAGACATGTCTTACTCAATGAGTTTCATAAAGGAGTCAATGCAAGCACAACAGCAAAGTCTCTTTAGAGAGTTTATGGGGATTTTGTAGTGACTGAAAGAAGTTGCAGGAGATAGTTTTCTCGCTTCGGAAGTGGGGATTTGAATTTCAAAGACGAGTCAAGAGATTTCGAATAGTTAGAAGCTGTAGTGAGGGAAAATCCAACCGCAATTTGTACAGAACTTGCAGAACAGCTTAGCGTAGCCCATGTTCTACACCAACTGAAAAGGATCGGAAAGGTTTCAGTAGTTGGAAAATAGGTCCCGCACGAACTGTCTCCAGAGAATCTGCAACAGCGTGTTGTTTGTTGTCGGTCATTGCTTTCAAGACACCTTAAGCAACCATTTTTAGGAAAGCTTGTTACAGGTGATGAGAAGTTGATTCTTTGTCACAATGTTAAACAACGCCGATCGACGATCACTCGAGGAGGAAGAGCTGTTCAACGACCAAATGGAGGACTTCATGCAAGAAAGATCATGTTGAGTGTATGGTGGGATATTGGAGGAATCGTCAATTACGGACTGTTTGACATCAATCAAACAATTACTGCTAATCTCTACTGTGAAGAATTCCATCGTTTGAAAGCTGCTTTGAAGAGAAAGTTACTCTGCTTAGTCAACAGAAGTGGCGTTATCTTCCACCATGATGATGCTCATCCTCACAATGCTCGACTGACCAAAGAACTCTTGGAGGATTTTGGGTGGGAAATATTGCTTCATCCTCCATATTCTCCGGACTTTGTTCCTTATGATTATCACAACTGAACCATTTGAATGGTCTTAGGATGGCATCAAGAGAAGACGTTGAAAATGAATTGGATTCATATTTCGCATCAAAACCTAAACAATTTTACAGGTGTGGCATGTCTACGCCTCTTGACTGATGGAATGAAGTTGTAGAAAGCAACGGGAATTATGTTAACGAATAAATATCGTCTTAATTATGGACTTTTCCATTTTTAAATCGGCCATTATTTTTGCACCAACCTGATATACCTTTTATACATTATTTACATTGGGCAGATATTTGTTCACATATTGTTTGTTGTTAACACAACGTTTCGGCTGATATACCCTCCAGGATTCATCAGTTGTCTTGGGGAAATTTCGAACATGGGTTGTCATCCCTAAGGTAATTTTCGATGTTATTAATATTATTATTATTGTTGTTGTTGTTATTATTATTGAGGTTAGTAGCCCGCGCTCTTAAACACTACGCCATATGGGCATAATAATAAAAATAATAATAATAATAATAATAATAATAATGATAATAATAATAATAATAATAATAATAATAATAATAATAATAATAATAATAATAATAATAATAATAATAATAATAA
>NC_068981.1:67945044-67947966 GCF_001194135.2 Octopus bimaculoides
ATATATATATATATATATATATATAGTATATATATAGATATATATAATATATATATACCATATTTACAAATATATATATATATATATTTATATATATATTTGTTGGGTAAACATTTGTGTGAGTTTTTATAATAATCGATTACGTTACACTCATCTGATTTTATAAATAACAATTTTTATAAATATCTTTCACTCTAAAAACACTTTATATATTACCCTGGTAGAAGATATCTTTATGCAGTACATATGAAGGATATGGAACATTCTCTACATCATAATACAGCAACATATAACAGTTTCTTAGTTTCATTCAAACACAAATTGAAGAATAATATGAAAATTACTAGAATAAGCAAACGCAAAATGAAAAATGCTTTTATTAAAAATCTGAACACATGAATGAAATAAGCTGTTAATGGATATTGATTTTATTTTAATCTGCAGCTTCCTATTTCCGTTATCAATATTTTGGTAAATCTTAAAATGCATTCATAAGAAACAAACTAATATATATATATATATATTTGTATTTGAACACACACACACACACACACACACACATATATATATATATATATATATATGTATATATACATTCATTCATGTATAAATATATATATATATATATGTATGTGTGTGTGTGTGTGTATGTGTGTGTGTGTGTGTGTGTATGTGTGTGTGTGTGTGTAGCGAGAAAGATATATAGGCAGAAAGCGGATGGGAGTAAGATAGAGGAGGCTAAGTATATGATAGACAGATTTACATAGAGAACATGAAATGAAGTCAAGGAAGAGAAAAAAATAGGGCGGTAATGAAGGAAGCATTGTGTCCTGCGGTTGATATGGAGGAAAGGTGTTTTTCATCTAAACAAAACAAAATAGTGAAATACTATTGTAGAAATGTGACAAGAGAGTGAATTGATGCGAACCCCCCTCCATCAACACACATATATACAGATAGAGAGAGAGAGAGAGAGAGAGAGAGAGAGAGAGAGAGAGAGAGAGAGAGAGAGAGAGAGAGAGAGAGAGAGAGTATGTCAGTGAGAGATGGACAAATTTAGAGAGAGGGAGAGAGATTGGCGATAGTCGAATATGGAATAAAGGGACGGAGAATAAGTAGAGGAATAATTAGATTAAGTGTTAAGAAAAGAAAATATGTGAACGATACACACATTTTGGTAGACCAGAACTGAACTATTTGTTTGAAGAATAAACGGGCTATATTCAGAAAATTAAACAAGCAGAGGGATAAATTTATAAAATCTATGTTTTAATATGTATTGAAACAGTGAAAAAGAGAGAGAAAGAGAAAGAGAGAAAGAAAGAGAGAGAGAGGGAGAGAGAGGTGGGGCGAAGCAAGATATTCAATTGAAAGCTGGATGTAATGATAGTATAAATTTTAGGACGACAGCTACAACAACTGCTCTTACTATAAGTATATTAAGACAATAACGAGTATATTGATAAAACAATAGAGGGAGAATACATATGCACAAAATTACTTTATAAAGTGAATTTAGATATTAATACAGATATAGAGAAAACATATATTAGGTATCATAATTGTGTGCTAGAATTGTGTTTCGTGAAAATAATCGCTCAAAGTATTTGGGAGAAGACATTTGTTGAGGGCAATTGTCTGCGTGCAGTTCAAAGTTGGCGGATGTAATAGCTGTATGTTACACGGAAACCTTCAATTGGGGTATACGGTGTTCAATATTGGTTGAAGAGAAATATACAAAAAGTTTAATTTGAGTAGCGACTTCAGGAAAAACATCACTGCATATGTCCAGTAGTTATTTAACTAAAACGGGGAAAATTATTTGAACAGTTTCCAGATTTGAAATACAGAATTAATATGGCAATATTCTCACTCACACACGATTTTTCCATATTTTAATCATATAAAACAAAATGATTTCTTTATTGAAGAGACTGTGGTAGAAATAAAACCAATGCAAAATACTGGAAAGGGAAATATAAGCATTTATATAAAAGTTATGAAAGTTTTATAAGTATAAAAACATAACCAAACCGCCAGAATCATCTACTGAATGCATTGAAAATTATTACGACTACCATTACATTCTGCGAATGAAATATTGAATCTATTACTGGAATGTCTGCAATTGCAATGTAGAGGGCAGTTTCGTTTGCATACTACAAAATTTTTCGAAGTAAGTTTAAATATAGTAGGTTATAGTTAAAAAATAGATAATAATTCAAGGATTCCATCATAATTCGATTGTAGAGGAATTATGATCACGATGATATCTCCAGAAAAAATACACACAAATACTCAGAGGCGAATATAATGATTCTTCTATTTTACACAAACACACACACACACGCACGCATGCACACACACAGGCGCGTGACGTAGTTGTTTGGGTTCCTGTTGAACTCACAATCGCTAAATCGTGATTTTAATTCCTAGACCGGGCAGTGTGATGAGTTCTTGAGCAAAATATTTCATCTCACGTTTCTCCTACACATGACGCGCGGTAAACCTTGGACCTGATCAGAGAACGGTGAATTTATGGAGAGAGGGAGGTGACGTGCAGTACGAACATTTGATCACAATAGGCAAATCATCTGTGCAGATCGTTCGGCCAAAGCCGAACACTCATACATCGACATCGACGGGAGATTCTGTTATATATGATATTACAATATCATATATATAAATCCATTCTCTCTCTTTCACACACACTGACACACAGAATACAAACATACACTTATATACCTGTACGAAAGTTAAGTTCTGTACAAATCGTAGTTTGTAAAATTACAATAATTGTCATCTTTTTTCAGATTACATGTGCTTCCAGAAAATGTGAATCAAAGGTACTTATATATATATATAAATTATATCTCTCTTTCGTTCTCTCTCTCTTTTTTCTATCTCTCACTTTATATATAT
>NC_068981.1:67948004-67952042 GCF_001194135.2 Octopus bimaculoides
ATATATATATATATAGTTACATATACACATACAAGTGTGTGTGTAAGTATGCATGTATATAATGTATACTTGGTTATAGATCGAGAAAAAGAGATGATATTAATTTAAGAAGAGCATGTAATCTACTACCATTATCCCTCAACTTTCAATCACATTTGTTAAACGAGGAATGATTACATAGCGTATAAAACTCGCCTTTCGCAAGCTGTATAATCATCTACCCCATTTTTAACTACCACTTTGACAAGTGGCTTTGTATGATACTAGTCCCATGAGCAGCTCCTAAAGAATTTACTGATAAATATGTGAGCATGAACAAGTTATTTTTTTACTTTTAGTGCGTGTGTGTGTGTGTGTATGTATATATATACACACACATATGTACATCTATCTATGCATATGATATATATGTCGGCGTGTATGTGCCTCTGTGTGTGTGTATGATTGTGTGTGTGACTGTGTGAAGCGAGGGAACGTCATATTCTTTTCCGTTACTAGACGCATTAAAATGAAATAAGCTCCAGCATCTCAGGTCAACGGGACCTTCTTATTACACCCACTGCTATCGTCGCTCGTACACTGAAAACGTTTGGTTCTTTTATTAACCTTAGGTCATTGCTAACTGAGCTTCCAGCTGTCAGTATTATATTGATAAGTCAAAACATTTGCACTCAGGACAATGATACCTAATATTGCTTTGCTGTTTTAAGACAATAGGGTGCGATTTTAGATTTCACAGCTATTTCTGTCAAGTGAAATGACTGCGTTTACTATCCATCATTTTGCTGAAAGTTTTGCGTGGTGTAAACAAACCAGTAGACGGACATTTCATCGAGAATCATTATCAAAACATAACTACCATTCTACTAAAAATATATATGATTCACTCACATTTTAAGGGAATAGAATTACGAATGATAGGTAGGTTTTAATCTCGTTTATTGCCTTCGAATAATACTTAAATTGTTGAGTACAGATATGTGTAGTCCATAATTTAACCTATTCTAAAACTCTTTAGACTGTGTTCTAAAGACTGCAAGTAATTATTTGAAATCTTCCATCTCAATTCTATTGCATAAAATAATTTGTGTCAGATTATATTCTAATAGCATTTGGTAACTATCTGATGGGAATATTCAAAGACGACGAAAGAAATGCAAGTCAAATGAAGAAATTAAGTTAGTGACGTGTGTGAATCATTAATTATTATAGTCTGCATATTTCCGGTGTCGATATAATGAGTACTTTTCAGGAACTAAGGTGGAGTTAATCGATTGTACGGTAGGAATATTGGTGGCATCATGCCAATGTTAGATATCAGGTTTTATACATCTCATTTAATAAAGCTATTACGTTAATAAATCGAAAAGAAATGAGAAATATACTTATTGTTGATATAGAATTGCTGACAGCGCAGTAATCAACAGATCATATAGAGTAATAAACCACCACATACAGATCTGTCATGTGTTATATTATCGTTGATACACACACACTCGCACACATACTCACACATAAAATATGTAAATAAGTAGACATATATAGACACATACACACATATAGATAAATAGATACACAGATAGATAGGTAGATGACTAATGATATACTGGAAGCATCTCTTAGTTTCGCGGGCGAGTGACGTTCGTTCAAATCGACTCAGTTTATTCTTGTTCGCTCTGCAGTGTCACTGTGACTTTAAAGGCCCACACTCGAGTGATAGCCGCAGTTGTCGTGATTGCAGTGTAACTACTGCAATGATTGTAGTGAGCAGCACCATTATTAGTGCTGTTCTTCAGCTGAATGTTAACATCCATAGGGAATTTGCCATACATATACCCATAGGCGTACCGCCCCTTTATCCTGTGTAGGTGGAAACTTAGATGAAAAAATTATCTTTACCCTTTAAAATTCATGACAAATATTTAAACATAAAAATCTATTCATTTCTTCTACGAAAATATTGGTAAATTATGATAATTATTATTTAATACAACTAGAATATATGTGTAACCCAAACTTACTGTCTGTAGAACTAAAGCAACACGGAGATATTTTAAAAATCAACGTAATATAATTTAAAGTCCATGTATCCTCGTGTAATAATATGATCCATTAAATTCGATATAAAGAAGCATTATTCATTTACATCATTAAAATTGAAGTAATTAGATAAACCACCAATATAAATCTGTGAGTCTGTAGTAGCACCTTACCGTAAGCATAGCTGCACCTTTGGAATAAAAGCAACTTGCGTATGCATATAAACCGGCAGCAGTGAATATATTCGAAAATAAGTATAGAGCAAAAAAAAATAAAATAATAATAATATCTAGTTGTCCACTCAAAATAACAGCCAACTTCCTAGCAAATTACTCTATAACGTTATACCTTAGTATCAGATATGTTTTACTCGTTTACCTGCCAGCAGCAAACTGTGTGCATACATAACTCAAATAGTATTAATGTATGCTCCATCAAAAATAAAGGTGAGCTAGCAGAATCGTTAGTACACCGGGCGAAATGCGTAGCGGTATTTCATCTGCCGTTACGCTCTGAGTTCAAATCCCGCCGAGGTCGACTTTGCCTTTCATCCTTTCGGGGGTCGATTAAATAAGTACCAGTTACGCACTAGGGTCGATGTAATCGACTTAACCCCTTTGTCTGTCCCCTCTGTGTTTAGCCCCCCCCCCGTGGGAAATAAAGAAATATATATCAAAAATATATTTGTTAAACTAATTTGAAAGAATCGTTCTCGAAAAATGTTAACATATTCATATGCCACAAAGGTGGAATACGGGGCACTTTTGTTTTTTTCTGTATTAAAGCGCTTAAATACATACGTCGAAGAAGACCACATTTCTCATGTCTAGCTGAAATGCGTTTAAGCTGCCTTCTTGATAATATTCCATTATGAGAAATTATTAATGTGGAACTATGGTTCAGAATATACGTATATACAATTTCTTATATTATTTAAATTTAGGAAATATCTAAATTGAGAATACTACCAAATAATATTATGGCTTTGCCAGAAAATGAATTCATATATGTTTTTCTTTATTGATAGTGTGTATGCTGGTGATTATTATACTCCTTTTATGACAATGAGCATATGACTTTAATGTTTGAAGTAGACTATGATGTGTACCCTTAAACAAGGCTCTCAATGTTACGCTGCTTTGCATTACGGAGCTGTATATGAATACAAGGTGACAGTTAATGCATCTCTGGATATGTGACAGAGGTGAGGCCCAAGGGACTGAGATAAATTCCACATACATACACACATTCATATATGTATGTATATGCTTATCTTTTCGGAAATATTGCACTATAGGAGCTATTACATTGAATTAAAAAAAAAAGATTACTAAATTTCGTTTACGTTCTTGAATCCATTTCTGCTGCTGTAAATATTGGAACCAGCTACCTTTTTTTAACAATAAAAAAATGGAGAATCACAATCTGTCATCGAAAAGACGAAATAATATAAAAAAGAAAAAATACCGACCTTAATCACAGTGACAATTTTCTCATGAAAATATCTAGTATAAGACTGAACGAAAAAAATGCATGCCAAGAACATTATTTGAAAGATAAATGAAGAAAAAGAATGTTGTACTCGATCCAACTTATTATTATTATTTAAATGAATTCTTGTCTAACTATTATTTATTAAGCATATGCTAAATGGTGTATAATTATCGCTTAATATTCAACAAAATATACTAATGAATGCTGATCTATTTAAAGGTATCATTATTGTTTTTTTGTAGTCAATAATTATTCACTACTGTCCTCTTCGAACATGTTTTCAACTCACATAGTGAAGTTTTAGATGCCAACACACACACGCGCACAAACACACACAGACACAGACACACAGACACGGACACACACACAAAAATAAATATACGTGTGTGTATGACTGCAATAAATTTAAATATCAGAGTACCTAACTGGGATCTATTCAATCTCCGGGTCATCGGGTCATGAAAGAGAGAGAGAGAGAGAGAGAGAGAGAGAGAGAGTGAGAGA
>NC_068981.1:67952134-67960239 GCF_001194135.2 Octopus bimaculoides
GAGAGAGAGAGAGAGCTGGAAGAAAAGTATAAAAGATAAGAAAGACACGTGAGAAAAACAAAGTTCTTTATAGGGAATGGGTGAGAAAAACAAAGTTCTTTTATAGGAAATACATACGTGTGTATGCGCGTATGTATTTTTCCATCTTATCCAATGTGTCCTCTCGTTTATATAATGTTAGCGCGTGACATTGAGAGAGATTTGGCTGTTATTTCCAGCAGGTCAAGTAACTGTACAGATTCTCACATTTTCTCTCTCTCTCTCTCTCTCTCTCTCTCTCTCTCTCTCTCTCTCTCACACACACACACACATGCATACATGCATACATGCACACATACATACACACATACATACATGCACACATACATGTACATACTTACGTGTACATACACACAAATATACGTTTTAATCATTGTTTTCAGTTAACACGTTCAGTGAATGCGCCTAATTTTTTAACGTGACAAAACGTAGAGTGAGTGAGAGAGAGAGAGAGGAAGAGAGAGAGAGAGAGAAAGAGGGAGAGAGAAAAAGAGAGAGAGAAAGAGAGAGAGAGAGAGAGCGATAACGGAGAGAGTGAGAGTGGTGGTGTGTTGACGATCAGAACAACAGCTTATATAAACTTACCAGTCCCCTACCACTGCATATTAATTTATCAAACCCTCATCTTTTCCTTGCTTCCATTCAGGGTTTTATCAGCTTTACATATGTGTGAGGATGTATTGGCGTATGTGTGTGTGTATACGTATATGTGTGTATGTGTATTTATGTACGTATATGTACGCAGCGTCCAAAACAGATGACCCGATAACCTGGAAGTTGTTGCTCTTCCATTACTTTCGCAAATAGCAGTAAATTTCTTCGGCTGAATACATGTCATTCATTGGTTAAAATTACCCAAATACGACAACTTTAACACGAAATAACTTCTAAAATATAAAATTTTGTGAAAAAATTAAAGAGTAAACCGTGCTCTACGTGACACGTTCAACCAGTATCCGAAGTTTCAAGCTGTTTAGTAAAAAAAAAAAAAAAAATGAATTAAAAAATCTGTGACTTAGATTGAATAGATCCCCTAACTGTTATCAGAGAAGAATTGATAAAACAGAAACATGTTTTGTACCAGATTTGAGAAAGCGGCTACATCAAATGCAAACCTGGACAAATTCTTCATGAAATTCGTAACCTGAAAATACAGTCACCGACAAATGTTGTTGGGTGAGAGAAGAAATGATTGGTTGAGTTCATTATGGTCTAGATACATCAGGGTTTGCTGAGAACAAAGAACTGGGAGAAAGTTAAATGCAGGTTGACCAGTCCAACATTTCGAAATGAGCTGAAAAGAAGCAATTCCTTTACGTATGAACAGACCAGTCAAGCGCCTATATTAACTCACCCAAATATTGTTTATCGTTGAGTTCTGCTGCCCTTCTCGTCTGCATAGAGAGATTGTCTCTTAACACAAGAAAATATTCTACACAGAAGGAGCCCTTCGAGACATTAATAATGTACAATAGTATAAAGATTATAAACTTTCGCTTTTTATTTAGGAGAATGTGGTGACAGTCTTTTAATTTTATGGAGATTTTGTTATGGCAATTACCTGCTATGAAGAGGAGTCCTTAGTTATATTCTAATTCCATTTTAGGGTAACATTTTAAGTTGAGCATACATTTTAGAAAAAGATCGTACATCCTCGGTGAAAGTTAAAACTCAAAGGAGTAAATCATTATCAAAAACAGTTAGCTAAAGTAAAGATGGGTTCAGTGTTGAAGCTTATCATTTAGCATGAAAGTGAAAAAAGATAGAAGGAACCTAAAATGCGGTTAATCAGACCAGCACTCTATAATATTCATCTGCCTTATCATGGCCAGCAGCTCAATATGACATGCAGTAGTTTCTTCTGTTGATATCAACACAGTGTCTCCACCATTAAATCTTCCATCACTGCTACATGTGTATACGTGTAACTCAAGCAGTGATATTTAGAAATATATAGACGCTAGATTCTTTCAAGAAAAGCAGACAAAATTTCGAACGAATCTTATTCTACACTTTTAGAAGAAAAGGAAATATAGATTAGAGTATGATTCTGTAACCCTAAATGATTCTGATGATACAGATCATCGATAAGATCACATCCAGATACGAAACAATACTGAATGATCACATATGAATTGTCATTGCCTATATGCGTGCTTAATTTGGCCTTATTAGGGACTAAACAGCAACACCTATATCACCATTACTAACATACTTGTTAACAGTAACCTTATCACAGCTGCAGCAGATTTGACAGCTTCAACACTACCACTGTTTGATGTAGCATAAAAGACACCATATGCATATGAAAACTAAAGTAGCAACAGTATAGAGGGGAGGTCTGACGTCTCCAGATTTAACGGCTCTTAAACACATAACATTTGTATTAGAAAAAAATATTAACTTGGAACGACTGACTTTGTATAACCCAGAAGTGGATTTTAAATTCTCCTTACAAATCAAAGAAATTAGAACAAACAAACAATAGCATCCATATATACAAAATCTCAGAAGGATGGTAAACATATTTCCTGATGAACCATAAGAATATATATAATATTCATACTGCAATTGAATGCAGCATGAAAGTAATTCTCCAACGAACAATTTATGGATTGGTCTTGAGTAAAGTGGTCGCGATTAATTCCTCAAATGTTTCTTGCATATCCTTCATTCCTGCATATCCTTCATTCCTATTTACTGCTACTTAGGAGTCGCACATTAGTTTGTCACTAATGGACGTGTCGCCAATAATATACCTGCGAGTTGTGTGCGCGGCTATGAAAATATGAACGACATGATAGAAAATGTGAAAACAAAGAAAAATGTCACCAGCAAAATTTTAAGTAAATCAAAATTTGAAAATCTAATCAGCATATTTTCTTGTTATTTGAATTTCTATGCATTAGAGTTCTGAAATAAAACTGTTGTAAAACTGATTTCGTCAAAGGTTCCTCTTGAATAGATGAAACCCAGTAAGAGGAATCTAATAAAATGGAATAAGGTCTGGCTAAATTTAAATAGAACAATACATTTTGAGGAGTAGACTACTTTATAATCACTAATCAATGACAATGAAGCTTCCACAGAGACACCGCTAGAATTCATATTACTAATTGTAGTATGAATAGTAAAGGATATGAACGTTTGCATTATTCGGTAGCAACAAATACATCACACGCGTTCTGACAATATGAGTCCTATGACAGTAATTAGTGTACCATACTACACAAGATCTGAAGCTGCTTTTTATTCATAATCACGGAGAGTAGAAAAATCTAGCTCTGATCAAACACACAGACACACACATGCACACACCTGCGCGCGCACACACGCACTCACTCTAACACACACACATGCATATATGTATCTATGTGTATGTGTGTGAGCGTATGTATGTATGTATGTATGTATGTATGTATGTATGTATGTATGTATGTATGTATGTATATATATATATATATATATATATATATATATATATATACACACACACATGCAAAATTTCATTGTATTCATATCTGTAGTTTAATATGAAATACGCAGTGTGTCTCTGTCATTGGATATTTTTATAGTTAATGTAGGTAATACATATCACCAAGAGAACCGTATTTCATTTTGTTTCATCACCATTAGAAATACAGTGACATCGTTAATATAAAAATTACTTGGATTTATGAAGAATTTTTCTTTGAAGATGTAGAATATATATTTTAATATACCATACGTAATTCCTATTTCAATATCAGAAGAATTCTATATGATTTGTACGCTCGAAACTGATTTTAAAATCAACTTCTTTGTTCCGCATTTTATGATGAATGAGTGATAAAACAAATCTCATTATCCTTCACTTTTCAGATTTTCAAAAGATAAGTGGATGTTCATGAAATCTGGTATCGTCTGAATTAAGAAAGAGAAATATTACGATACATGAAAGTTTTGAGCTTATATACCATTACACTATTACAAAAACTACTTCTAAGAACCTTCAATTAAATTATCGATAAACGTAGCTAAAAACTGAAAATGATACAAACGGGAAAATGGCTAGTATCGAACTCAGGTATTCTGAATGAAGAATTATGATTTTGTATTCTTGAAGAGCAGGTAGATATGCAGTAGGCAAATAAGTGAATCAGTACTGCATTTCTTGCCAAACACCGTAACAATTTAGAACATAAATACTTCCAGTTAGTACATCAATGCATCATCTTATAGGTGGACCTGACTTTCACCAGCAGACCACACCACTGGGGGACTTGGACAAAGTAAAACAATGACGCAAGCGATTGGAAGCCTAGGATATTAAAATTAAAGCGTACGTAAGCAGGGACTATGCACTTGCTATAATAAACACCGGGAGAATCGAAGAGCAAAACACACACGTGCATACACACAACAAAAACAACTGACTGATATTGAACCTAGTGCCAAAAAAAAAAAGGATTTTATCCGAAAATTTTTAGGCAACAATTAGGTGCAATTTGCAACATGGCGCCTCGTTAAACAGAGACTATGAGTCACAAACAAGAAAGTCGTCAAATGTGATAAAAACACGGACATGCAAGAACGGTAAGGAAAATACAGAAACAAAACAAATACAAGATCAGTAAGGAAGATATGTGGATAATGTGGGAAGTAAAACTAAAATGGCTACTTGAAATATGTGAGTATATTGAAGACATCCTTTGTAGAAGCGAAACAAAGCAGGCATTTCGACTCGAAAAGATAAATTTACTTAAGAAGATAAACTAAGAGCAAACATAACGTAAGACATAAAGCGAAAAATCTTACGTGGTAAAAAAGACTGGGAAGCTAGAGGGATTTCCCTTTAGAAATGTACAGCAACCTGAACAGAAAGTACGCAAATGAGTTGAAAATATAGGCATCCAGTGGTAAGGACGAATATTTAACCGTGCAAGAGGTTATAGAAATATAACTAAAACATGTTATATCGGGGTTAACAACATTTTCATTGACCTACGGAGCACAAATAAAAAGCCATATTAGAAATTCTGATGAACACGTGCAACAAGAACTGTCGAGTAAGTATATGTCCTATAAAATACATTCAGTATTTTTGAAGTCTCTAAGTAGAACAAACCTTCTCATAAAAAAACAAAATAAAAGACAAGTAATATTTTACTGTCTTCTTCAACTTCACAAATACGTTTGTTGGAGTATAATGTGTTTTATGGCCTATTATGAAAAAGTTCAACATGGATTAGGAGGTAACTAACGCAATGGAAATAATTCATTCCACGATTACAACTACAATTCTCAACACAAGCTGCCATTGGTTTGGGGCATCCTATGACTCTGCAGGAATATTTTAGGGCTACCCAACTTCACTCAAAGTCTTCCTGGAGTAGATCATGAGCATTACTCTTAATAACTAATTCGCAGTAATATGAATTGCAGAGAACAACAGTCTATCCCTTGTTCTGAAAGTGATTGACTGTCAGAATGAGATGTCAAAATGGTTGATTTAGTCATCTAAATGAGAAATATACGCAGTTCAAAAATCATTGATAGCATACAACTATGATAAAAAAAACAGGAACTAAAATTTATTTGTCAGTTTAACTATCTCAGGGTAGTCGTTAATGTTATATCATGTACATAAAGAATTCTAGGAAAACCACATAGAAAAGACTGTACTAACCAATTTCAAGCTTTCATTTAGAGATTGAAACATGACCATGAACAGCAAACTCCCGCACATTCATTCATACTTCTCCCTAGCATCTACTAGGCATCGAATATATAAACCATGGTATTTAAAGATAAACCTCTCTACTATAGACACAAGGGATGGCCAATGGAGGATGGATTTAATCCAATACAATGTTCTCAATTCTTAAATGGTATTTATTTCATACACCACGTTAAGATAAAAGGAAAAGTTGATCTCGGTGGTATCTGAATTCATTACGTAAAGACGCACGAAATGCCGATATGCCCGGCGCGGTAATGATTCTTTTAAGTTGCTGATTTAATGTCATCTAAAATAATGACAAAAGCACTGGCACTGTAAACGTGATAAGTTTTCCCAGTAACTTAGGTACGTCGTACTTAGAACACATTACGAACAAACAATAATCCACAAAAGAACCTTAACGAGGATGAAGGAAATAAGACTAAGGTGGTATATCCATGTAACGAAATGAAATAAACTTTCAAACTTGGAAAGACATAATAGTAGGAAAAGACGGACATAAATAACAAGGGGTGGACAGTCAAATCCTTTGTGGAAACTCTAGGACTGGCATGAAGTTGTGAAAGTTAAGTATGTATGACGCAGAGAATATCACGATGTTACCCCTACAACATCATCGAAGGTTGAGGGAAGTAGTCAGAATATCAATTATAGATTAAGAAGAAATACAAGATCACTAGAGATTGCAACTCGGTTAGACACAAAAGTATTAGTAAAAATTAAATATCAGTCCCAGTTAAAATATGCCACTGATTTAATTTAAATTTGTACTAATAATATTCTGAGACAAGTCTGGATTACACAAATCGAAATACCGCGGTTTCCAATGAGTAGTTCACAAGAGTTAAATAAAAATTCTTTGAAATAACTTTTTCATTCAACTTTTGCAACTCTTTTTTTTATTATTCAACTAGCTTTTGGCGTAGGTGACGTAAATTTGTATTAGTTCATACCTAAAATTTAATTGCACTTTCTACTATTCAGTAACTCAATGGTTTCTCTATGGTGTAATGCAAATTAGCATACATTAGAGTTATCTTTTAAATGCAATAGAAGGAGAGAAATTATAGAGCTTCTATTCTTTATCTCTGAAAATCTGCATTCTGACTTCAACTATCTTCAACAAACTTCAACGCCGCTATCATTTTTCTCCTCGCATCCTTCTTTTATTGATAAATTAAATAACGGGTTGAATTCCAAGAAGTATTCTTCATCCTTAAAAATGTAGGATATAAAATCATGTCAGAAATCAATATTGATTCTGTTTAGTGTAGCATAATGGTCATGTATAAGCTAAAGGAAGGAAAACGTGAATTTAAATCACGCCCTAATTTTCAATGGTTGTTACTACATATTATCTAAACTTGCATGTGAATTATAAAGCCGAATATGATAAAAACTTAACTAAAGGTTTGGAAAATCCGAACAAAATGGCGGTGAAATCATCTTTGTTAATTCTGAGGAAGTACTGTTGTAAATATGCACATGATATTCATAATAATCATATGATGGTTCTATTGAATTAATTATTCGATGACAACATAAATATCCTGCTAGTATAAGGAAAGTTATATCAAAGAAAATGTTTGGATTTATCTAACGGCCATTTGTATTATATATATATATATATAATTTATTCAGAAACATACATCCTGTTGTTTGCATCTTCATATTGAATAAATGTTCGTAATGTTGCATCAAAACAATGTAATTAGAGAGCCTTGTGCTATAAAAAAATCAAAGGAACTGATAATACTCATTGCTTTCAACAGGCACGCGATTAATACACTAGTATTTTAATCAGAGTATTTCTGATGAAAACTATCCCAAAATACATCTTTTCATATTGGATGTAATTAAGACAGCAAACATACAAATATACAGACATAAATGAATTACATTTTAATGTTATGCGTTATTTTAAATGCATTCCACCGAGCTAAAATATGGCGTCTTGGAGCAAATCTGACAAAGAAGGGAAACGTGATACAGAAATGTACAGAAATATCTAGAAAAGATGTAGCTTTATTTATAAAGTATAGAATTTTGTATTTTCAAACAAATGATTCTAAAATGTTTAAACGAAAAGATTATTTTCACAACCTACATAGGAAATTGTTTTCTCTTATTACATATTGAGTGTCGCAGCTGGTTCTGCTGATAGGATATTGGCCGACTGACAAAAGTTATATTAAAAATCTCACAATATTCTTATCTTTGAGTAACACGGCGTCACAATATAAATTTAAAGAATACTTATGTTAAGAAAGTCTAATAAACGATTATATTTAACATATTTACTTTGTATAAATATTGATATTGGTGTAGACAATGTATATATATA
>NC_068981.1:67962948-67967598 GCF_001194135.2 Octopus bimaculoides
ACACGTATAGACGTGTCAGTACGGATGCACATATTTCTTTTTAATCATTACTCCATTCTCTAGAAGATGACTTTCTCCATAGGGCAATGGTACTCGTTATTGGTTCACTTAAATGGTTTGTTGCAATTTGCAACATTTCTATAACAACAACGTCATCTTTATTCCTAAGCTCTTTTTTTCACCTTTTTTGTAAAACATTTTTGCTGATACAAGTCATTGTTCATGGTAGAATTTTATGTATAATTTAACAACTCAGATTGTTTCTTTGATGATGAGCGAAAATGCATATGAATTTCTCGTATTATTGAAGTTAGGGAGAAAAGAGTGATAGGAAAATAATAGAAATAGATAAACTAAATATTAAAACTGATCCATTCTGTTCGAAAGATTATATTTCTTACAAATAATGTGTCAACAATATTACGGAAACGTAGAGAACTAAAGAGATATACTTATTATATATCAGGTGAATGGAGTGAACCAATATATTTTTATTTATTTATGCGCCATTTTAAAGCCTACCCAGACTCATGGGCCCGGTTTCCCGGTTTCTATGGCGTACGTACCCCCACCCAAAGCTCAAGTAAAATGGAGAAAAGAGAGGGTGAGAGAAAATCGGGACGAAAGACTACAACGTGTCGTCACCACCCCCTGCCGGAGTCTCGTGGAGCTTTAGGAGTTTTCAATAAACACACACAACGCCCAGTCTGGGGATCGAAACCGCGATCCTCCGACCGCGAGTCCGCTACCCTAACCACTGGGCCATTGCCCCTCCACTATATATTGCTGTTTATAAATCGTGGCCGCCTGGCAGAATCGTTTGCAGGCCGAGCAAAATGTTTAGCGGCATTTTGTCCATAAATAAGATTTAAGCTTAAATTCCACCGAGGTCAACTTTTTACCCTTTCGGGGTCGATAAAATAAGTAATAGTTGAATGCTGGGATCGATATAATCGATTGAACCCGCTCACTCGGAGTAGCTAGTTTTGTGCTGATGTTGAAACCAATATTATAGCAACATTGTACTTTATTTTAAAGAATATCGTTAATTCTCAAAACATTAATTCTTCATCGTTTGCCCACAGATGCCA
Organism: Octopus bimaculoides; assembly: GCF_001194135.2. Classification (NCBI taxonomy): domain Eukaryota; kingdom Metazoa; phylum Mollusca; class Cephalopoda; order Octopoda; family Octopodidae; genus Octopus; species Octopus bimaculoides. Next base: position 67,964,040 of record NC_068981.1, read on the forward strand.
TTCACGCATGAGTACCTGTTATGCAGAACATGAGCACCTTACGACAGACCTCATGTATTTGAATCCAACAACAGATACATTGAAAACATTTTTGAATGAGCAGACTGGAATGTAATCTCTTTGAAAGCTACTTCGACGCATTCGTAACACATGGGAAAATTCTAATACGTCATACTATCAACACATGAACTGCACAAAAATAAAACATTTAAATCTGCTACACTTTTGATGATCGCTCATTATACACATTGCAAATATAAAAATTATTTTAAATGTCGTCAATAATGCTTTCTGATTACAGAACGCATCAATGGAATATGGTAAACAGAATTATATATTTCATGAGATTTTAATCAATTTAGAAATTTTGTTATTCTAAACATCATAATTTTATATTCCAAATTATAGTATTTTGCAAAGTATTCGTTTCTGATATGGTAATTGTTTGCGTCAGTACTCTTTCTTAATCTGAAACAATAGCTGACGCTGTTCAGTTCGTTAAGCTTCCTATTTTCTCGTCATATGAACTAAAAATGTTTAAATTTCGTTCGTCACAATCACAATATAGCTTCAATAACTAAATATTTGCACTTGATGACATCATACTGGAAAATACATAATAAAACTTTGTGAGCTCAGCTCCAGTACGGTCACTTATAATGTGTACTAGCGAACGAATGAGGAATAAATATTACAGAATACAGTTATCAGTTAAAAATGCATATTTCTTAGTAATATTATAAACACAATTATCACTGGAGGTGCAAAAAATAGATAATTATGGACTACTTTCTTTAGTACATATGTTTATCTAAAAATGAGCTAAATGTACAAAATTTTATTGGTAAGCATAGATAAACATAAGTGGGCATTATGTACTCTGCTCCATGGTGTTAAATTCAAATCATATATAAGGAATGTGAAGTATGTAGTTTTTACTAAATTGATTTGCTTACCATCATCAAAAGTTATGCGTATTCTGTGTATTCTGTAATATTTAATTAATATTTAATTCCAATATTATATGCACTTTCAAATGAAGATAAAAAGTGGAGACAATATATACTCCGCTTATTCTCTCTAGATTATTGTCTTCAACACTATAATTACTATGCGGATGAATGGAAGAAAAGAATCTCGGAAGGAGTTGAAACCCTCATTCTTATATCCTGCCCTAGATACCACCGATGCTTAGGAAGATGTACAGCTTCTTTAGTTATTTGAATTTTCTTTTGTGGATTAAATTTGACGTCTATATTTATTCATGGTTTTTCATCATATAAAAGAAGAATATGTTGGATTCATTATGTCACAAATACAATTCCCAAGTCTTAATTTGACAGTTTTAAAACTATCCCCTTTGTTCGGCAGATAATTTGAAGTTATTCATATTTAAGATAGACAAACTTTATTCATTTATTCAAGTGAGGAAATGAAAAATTACGACCATTGTGATATAAAGCTGTTTCATTATATATTTGGAGATGTAGAAGCTTTCACAGCCGACGTAGTTCAGTTGTAATTAGCGATATATTCTTAACTGCTGTATTTCTCTTATAATGATTGCCAAATAGTACTAATTAAAAAAGCATAAAATATATTTTATGTCTTCACAACGACAAATAGCTCGAGAAAATCTAATTTAATATGTGTTCCGAAAAAAATGAATCCTTGTTTTGTGTTTAATTAATCCTTAATAAACATAACTCAAGCGCTTCTGTCTTCAAGTTTTAATGTTAACATTATGATGATCTCATATGACCGAGGTGTGAACCAAAAGAGCTGCGACTACAAATCAGTTTCGAAGTAAGAGTGAAAATATGATAATTTTCTTCATTCTAAAATCAATTGGCAAACAAACTGTCGTATTATTTTTTTATGACCAATGGATATAAGGGAGACGATCAATTTCTGAAAGTTACTTCGCAAAGAGTTACCGTCCTTCAGCACGTAACCCTGGAACGGGCTCATGCTGCCCCTAGGGGGACCGTTACGGCCGTTATAATCTTTTACACACACACACACACACACACACACACACACACAGAATGGCATTTTGTATTACAGGTATAAAATCATCAAAAGGAAGCGAATTAGTAGAATCGTAAACAAACCGGGCAAAATTCTTAGCAGCATTTCATCCGTCTTTATGTTCTGAGTTCAAATTCTGCCGAGGTCGACTTTGCCTTTCATCATCACATGTTCTATAAAATAAGTACTACTTGAGTACAGGGATCGATGTTATTGACTATCCCCTACCCCAAAATTTTAGGTCTTGTGCCTCTATTAGAAATGATTATTATATATAATCATAAGCTACCAGCAAGCATTCAATAAAAAAATTGATAGCATGGAATTTTTTTCTTCTTTTTCTTATTCAAATCTAGGTAAAGCCTTAGAGGTTCTGTGTTTGATCTCTGGTACTTCAGCATGGATTTAATCCTTTATTTTCAGGGATCAAATAAAAATCCGAGTGAAGTGATGATGCTAGTTGTTGAAATATGCATGATATTGAAAACATGATTTCTATTTTATTAAGTTATAAGGAATTAAAAGAAAGTATTTAAAATAAGAAAAGAGAAATATGTCAAAGATCAGTTATTTCTCATATTCACATACGCATTAGCAATCATCCATATGTAAATGATTTTCTATACATCGGATTTTCATGGAGTATATATATATATATATACATACACAGATACATATACATTTACACACACACGGGCACACACACTCACACATATATATGAGTGTCTATGTAACTGAAATGATAAAATAAAATAGGAGAATTCTAAATATATGTTCCTGCAAAGATAAAATTTGATGTGCTTTTTTAAGTTTCTTAAGCATTTGCACTCTCAATATCTTTTCCAGTTTAGTGAAGATCATTAAATTCATGCAAAAGCAAATTCTGACTAACTGCAACGATAAGGATTCATTGAGAAGTAGCATGGATCTTTTGCATGTTTTTTTTTTCATATACGGAAGCTTTATACAAACATATATACATACATGTGTTCATCTCTCAAAATAATATATGTGTTAGTGACTGTATATATGTGCGTGTGCGTGTAGGAGTGTATGTGTTAATGGTTGTGTATGTCTGTGTTTTATATTTCATTTTATTCATATACATTTGCGTGTGTGTTTGTACGTGTGTGTGAGTATAATTTGGCCAATCATAGTATTGATTTTCTTGTCCTCCCTCTTTACATTACATCATCGACATACACTTAAAAAATATGCATCATTATGCAAAGACATAACCTTAAAGAAACGGTATCCTATTTTACTTGATTGGATGGTTTGTTTTGAAGAAAAAAATAGATTGCTTGGAAATGGAGTCAGTATGTAGAGAGACTTTACGGAAATCAATCAAAAAATTTTCAGTGGTATTTTTACAATTCTCAAAGTTCGTTTTTCGGTGAGAAACTTGTATTATCCTGATTTTGATTATTGACGATGTGATTTTTAGTAAGTAACATATATATATACATACATACATACATATATGTATATATATATATAAATATATATATATATATATATATATATA
>NC_068981.1:67967630-67971223 GCF_001194135.2 Octopus bimaculoides
ATATATATACACACACATATGCATTATTTTTAATATTATTTGCTTTATTACTACCACTGCTAAACATGTAAGCGAGCTGATAGAATCGTAAGAACGTACGACAAACTGCTTAGGGCATTTCGCGTGTATTTATGTTCTGAGTTAAAAATGACACTGGGGTTAACATTGCTTTTCATCGTATTGGTGCCGATCAAATAAGTACAACTTGACTACCAGGGTAGACGTAGTTGCCTAGTGCCTACCCCAAAAATTTTAGGCCTTTGCATCACGGTTTGGGAAATATATTAAGAGTTTCTTTCTTGAAAAAAAAAAAGTGAATTGTTAAATATTGGTCGACATCCATAAAGTGTTTCAGGTTATTATGAATATTCATGGTCAGTGTAAATGTTTGCTTTGAACATGCAAGCATAAGTTTGAATAGGATGTTCTGTGGAAAACATTGGCTGTGTGGTAAGTAGCTTGCTTACCAACCACATGGTTCTGGGTTCATTCCCACTGCGTGGCACCATGGGCAAGTGTCTTCTACTACAGCCTCAGTCCGACCAAAGCCTTGTGAGTGGAATTGGTAGACGGAAACTGAAAGAAGCCCGTCGTATATATGTATATATATATGTATGTGCGTGTATATGTTCCCCCCCCCGCCCCAGCATCGCTTGACAAGCGATGCTGGTGTGTTTACGTCCCCGTAACTTAGCCGTTCGGCAAAAAAACACCGATAGAATAAGTACTAGGCTTCCAAAGAATAAGTCCTGGGGTCGATTTGCTCTACTAAAGGCGGTGCTCCAGCATGGCCGCAGTCAAATGACTGAAACAAGTAAAAATGTAAAAGAGATATTCCCGAGAATTAAATAGTTTGTTCGGAGTTAAAGAGATCTTTTTGTGCATTAGACTTAGCTGGTTAAGGAGAGAAAAGACACGGAGAAACCGTCCTAGCTAAGTTTACAGACTTTAGTGTTGCGGCTTTGTTTGATTTTGCCTTATATTAATGCCATTGGAAATATGGCTATGTATTTTCCTAGTTATGCCAGTTCGAAACTGAACGTTAGACACACCCGTTAATTACTACGATTATTTTAGTTCAACAACCTGATTGCTATGATTGCTTAATTTCTGCAAAACTTTTGACTTATAACAATTATTTCCGGGAGGATGACGTATCTAATATTAGTTGTACTAGCTGAGTACGTTCCCATTCTGAGTTTGTAAATCAAATTGGCTTTCCTATGTGTGCCATAGATGTTTTGTTGAAGTCTTTCAAATTTCTTGTCTCCGTATTCGTGCTCCCAAGCGTATTTTCTCTGAACTGATGTGAGATGTTCTAAAACATACTGCTTTGACTAAGAAAAGATTTCACATTCGTAACATACCTTACCATTATTGAACTTGTAGATATATTTTTCAATATATCTAATAGTGACTGTCTGTTCTTCTTCCGGGATATTTGTGATTCCTGCTGCCTTATCAAGATCGTATTTGCAGATCTAGCACATAGATAGTAGTTTATGTATATACAGTTGTTTATGTATATACTTGTTTATGTATGTATGTTAGCTAAGACATTTGCAATGTACATGCATACTGTAATGGATTTTTGCCATTGTCGGTCTATAGAATGAAACCAATTTTTTGAGAACATTGCTGAGGCAGTTATAATAGATTTATACCTTGTCTTATAGGCAACAACACGCAGCAAGTTTGCATGTAACTCGCACTTACAGTTTTTAGTGTCTAACAATCAGCTTTTTCAAAGATTGGAGAGTATGGAGATGCGTTGACATTGTTTAGGTGGAGTATTTTAATACACGACGGAACCAAATGTGTTAAACATTTTCGGGTAGCAGAATCGCAACATGGTGGCAGAGGTATTTGATACAACGCAATGAGACAAATTGGTGTAACTCCCCCACAACATCCTGCTTAATTGAGTGATGTGGTCGAGGAATTAGAAATGGAAGTAAACATTTGTACCTACTTCACCGACATGTCACAGCACGCCGTTCACGCTACATATCGCTATAAAAATAGATAACAATGACTAAGATATGAATGATGATAACTAGTAATAAAACTGGAATGTGGTGTGTTTTGTTATATCAGTATCACGCATATATTCAGAATTTGAGCGTACATATCTTAGTGGACGTCAAGTACGTATGATAGGATAACAGTGAAATTCCCAGTTCGATAGCCATGTCATGTTAGCGCTATTGAGGTGTACGAAAAAATGCAATATCCTCGTTACTGTTCTAGCTATAACACTAATGAATGCAGATTTTACTCACAGTAGTAAGGATGTTGGTAACAACTTTGTTTGTATTTCGTAATTTGGAGCGAAACTTTTATACATATGCGATTCAAGAGTCGCTTTTTCCATGACACTCTACCCGCTTCGATGCACTTTAAATAGGATGGGTAAGAAGCATGACTTCCAGACGTTTCTGATATATTTAATCTATAACATTCGGTAAGTTCTCTGCTCTTACTTGGCTAGTATATTCATATCCAATTCCAGTCCCCGCTTGAGACATTCTGCTGCTGCAATATGTAGCCTTGCAATATTTTTTTCCGTTTCTTTATGCTGTACGTTTAAATCTCGTCGCACTCAACTTGGCTTTCTATCTTCTGAGAGATTCATCAAATATCCACTGAGGCTGAGTTGGAATTCCGTCCTCCCGCTGCCGATATAATAAATGATAGATAAGGACTAACCCTCTCACCTCAAAATAGATGGTATTGGGCATAATCTAAACGCAACTATTGTAGCTAACTGTGTATCCAAATTAGATAAACTAATTCATATCTTATCCTACATTGTTTGGTGATTAGCGAAAAGATATACATCATAGTGAATAGATTTACAGGCTTTTGCTTTTCCGCCAAACACCACCATAGAATATTTTACTTGTAATTCATTTTGGGTTGTGTAAGACCATACCGGTTAGATACTTTCAAAATTAAATCTATTGATATCTTTCTGGGCAGACTTGGGCCTGTTTTCAAGAATAACAATAGGCATAATAGGTGAAGATGTACCATAAATATTAGTGCATCGAATAAAATTCTAGGTAGTGTTTACCTGTTTTTTATCTTATGGTCTAATTTCGAACCCAGCCGTTTCTTATTAGAAATGGTACTGATCTGTAATGCACACTGGATTCTAATTTCATGTCTTTTAAGCGCAAAATAATCTGAGCAGATTACGAGAATGATTCAGGCTATATGCTTTGATGGATGTATTAACCACATTAACGACAAATGTGGTACGCTGAATTGTCAGAAAAAGTCGTTCTACATTTCGGCCTTGATTAGCAATACATTACGCACGTTTGGTGAGGTGTTGTGTTATTGAGCAAAACATTCATTTTCTACAGCTTCAGTCTACTCATCAGGAAAATGCGAATAATCCAGCGACAGGACGACATTCCGTCGTGTGGAGAATATATAAATAAAAACTGGCATTACGCGTCTATTGCTCGGAAGAACCTTTCCTCCTGGTAAATACATAAATATATATATAATATACACGCGGACGGCGCTTTCACTCGCATATATAAGCATCAGTATATATACATATATATATATATATATATATA
>NC_068981.1:67971543-67976944 GCF_001194135.2 Octopus bimaculoides
AGAGAGAGAGAGAGAGAGAGAGAGAGAGAGAGAGAGAGAGAGAGAGAGAGAGAGAGAGAGAATTGATTCACGCATAGGTGTTGCCATTACTTGGAAATCAGTTGAAAGCGAATATATTTTTCTAAAATAGATGTATTGAATTGAATTATCATATTTGCTATTACTTTTTATCCCTTTCCCTTTGTTGTTCGTTCAAAATTAATCATACTGCGTTTTGGTATTTCAGTCCTAAAATCCGAACTATAGATTTTTAATTCGAAATGGTTTACTCTGATAAGATAATTATTTTCAATTCCCAAAATGCAATTCTTTTTCTCGTGTTATTTTACAAAATCGTAAAGACAACAGTGTATAAATATTGTGTTGATGTAAAGTGAATGGTTCTTTTGGGCAATATATATCTCATGTGATTTAGAATAGTTCATGTTATGAGATCGAATCTATTGATATTTCTTCATTTATTTTCGTCTCTTATTTGTGATATTCCTACCACTCAGTAACATCAAGATTTTAATATGGATCTAAAAACTCAAAGCAATATTTAAATGCAATTCAGATGATGTGTCAGTTTGTCAGAATATACGTACTGCATCGAAAAGTATGTTTCTAGGCAATAATTAGATCTTCCAAAGATGCAAATTATTTCCTTTAAATCTTCATCTCAGTTGCAAAACCATGTAGTTCTGCTGTATAGATCTCTTTATCCAGCTCTATTAGATTTCACTTTAGTTTCACTGACCAACAAAATTCCTTTTTATTTCATAGATCAAATAATATTTATTCGTATAGGAGTTTCTTTATAATTTACATGTTTATTTTCTACAATATTCATTTATGCATTTATATATTTGATCAATGGCATTTATGATTAACTGAAAAAAGAATTTTGAGAAACGACTACAAGGACTTCATACACATAAAGAATAAGCCCTAATACATACACGTATGCAGAATATTCTTTCATCTGAAACGCCAGTAATATAAGAGAGGTAACTCATTTTTTTTCATTCGTGCAGCAGTTAGGAAAAGGGAAATACGGAGAAAAGGAATGCACAAAGGTAGAAATGCGAATTAAATGCACAAACTTTGTTGCCCTTCATTTTTATAAGAGAGGATGGAGATAATTTGAAAAATAAATATGCAGATGTAAAGTAGAAAGAAAACGACTTGCAGCTAGGAGCTATGTACATGTCATTTAAGTATATATCTTTATGTGCACTGAAGTAATAAAACGCAAACATTTGAATTTATTCGCAAAATAGCTACAGTGGAGCAAATGAAATAAATGTCGGAGATGGTTTGCTATTCTTTGTAAAAAATAACAGGAAGGGAAATGCTGGAAGTAACATAAAAAAAACATGAGTGCATGCGATCAACGATTGAAGAGAAAATTCTCACCCTTTCTATCAATCAGGAAATCAATACACATATACGCGCACGCATACACACACACACACACGAACACACACACTTAAAATGTGTGCCTATGTTCATATAAAGATAGATATATACACTTATGAATTAACACACATACACACATATGTATGAATGTATGCATGTATGTATAAGAAAAAATACAGTAAGACATTGTCAGATACAATCATAGAACATATAAAACCTTAAAAGAGGGAATTTAGTAAGTTCTTTCTCTGCCAGAATATTTTCTTTAAAGATATATATTAAAATGGTAACCTTTTTTGATGTTAATTTGCATTTTCTGATTCAACGATACATGACCTGCCTGGTCAAAAAGATCTGCTACACATATTTTAAATCGTAAAGAGAAAGGATATGCAGAATGATGTAATTTTATAAAAATCTAATCAGAGAGAATATCCACGAGTTGGGCACCTTCGAACCTAGGTTAAGAGACCCACTAACAGCAAAACATTCCAGGCGGTAAGCCGGAAATTTAAGGCAATAGAACATTATTTATGCGGTCACTCTCTATACTAGACATAGCAGTAAACAGCGTACACGCAAAAATGAAAACCGTACCCTGGCGTATTAAGAATGCAGGGAAATAATAATACACATACCAATCCTTCGTTAAATAATATGCAACTTAAAGCGGAATAAATACGAACAGAACTCTTTTCTGTCACTTACTCGCCAAGAATATGTTACGTATTCTAACTACACATCGAAAAACCTAGTCGTCCGCCGCCGCCGCCGCCGCCACCACCGCCACCACCAAACAATGATAATAATAAAGAGATGATAAAAAATACTAAAGTGGAAAAACTTCGAACCAGACGGTGACCTGGTTTCCTGGCTAAAAACCTCAGGAGTATAAACAGCTATATACGACCGCTTGTTACTATCTGCATAGGAAATGTTAGACCGGCATGGATGACAAAAAGTAGGAAAGTGTGGATGCAGAAGGACAAAGAAACAAAAATTATATAGCAATTATAGACTTATTGCTTGCTTAACATTAGCTTGGAATCTAATAAAGATGAAGTATATGATTTTCTGGAAACGTAGAATGAAGTGCGAGAAATGAAAAAAAGGATGCAGGAAAAAAAATCAAGAGGAACTACTGATCTGTTATATATAAATAGCAGAATACTAAATGAGCGTCGAGAAAGAAATAATTTAACTTTTGGAGGGATGGATTACAGGAAGACTTACGGCAACGTCCCACATAGCTGGCTCTTGGATTCGATGGTCACTAGATTTTGTTGACGGACGAGAATTTGGGAGGGGAGACAGAAACGAGAAATAGAAACATTAGTCATAGCCGCTAAGGAATAAGCACTTGGTGAAAATCTGATAAGAGTAGATATCTACACTACTCAATCAGACAGCTTATACAGAATCTGCAGAAAAGGAGACGAAAGTATCAATCACACTTTGAGTGAGTCTAGCACACTAGCACAAGCAGAATTTAAGCACAGACGTGATTGAACAGGCAAACAAGTGCATAGGGATGTTAGCCGATTGTTTGGCTTTAGAACAAGAAAGCAGTGGCCTGAACTCGAGCTAGTATGAGAATTACAAGATGTTGTGGACTTACGTATAAAGACTAATCATACATTTGACACATAACCAGGTATGATTATCAGAGGACAAAATAAATAACATGAGTTCATACATTTTGCAATTACCTACGATAGTAAAGGAATGGGGGAAAAAACTGAGAAATTTCAGGTTCTTGTCAGGGAGCTGAGGAGTCTATAGTAGATTAAGACAAGAATTATTCCTTTAGTAATTGGCGCACTTGACACAACACCCAAAATGCTACCCAAAAGAATGACAGAATTTCGAGTTGAAACTCGCATTGTCGATCTGCAGAAAAGTACTATTCAATATTTCATGAAAATGCCAAGACAGTTTCTTGATAGTTGGGGAGACCTTTTGTTACCAAACCCCAAGATAAAACACCTGCAAACTAAATTTGAATGCGCTTGCAAACTAATAAAAATATTAATAATCTTATACTGAAATGCTCGATATTAACTATATGCCACGAACCAACAATGTGTAATAGTTAATTTAAATTCTGCAGAAAACTTTTCAACATCATTAGTTACCTTCGTTTTTATCGAAACCAGAGGAGATTAAATATGTTTCCACCAACGTTAAGATTCCGTTTCTATTATTTGATTGCAGGTATATTGAAAAGAATTCATTGCTTCCTAATATATAATAATATTATCACATATCATTTAACAGTGCCAGATATTATTCCTATTCCTTAAGGTTGCTATGTTTGTGTTCCTAATTTCATGTTACTTAATTATCTAATCTGTCAGTTCTAAGAATCCATGCGCTGAGGTATCTTATTATTTCAATGTACAGAAAATTTGCTTTAAATCACAAATTCAATGCTGAGTAAACTTTCAGTGTTGCATTTACTACAGCTTTAATTCCATTTATTTCATTTATTTCATCTGACAGCTACAGAATGCCGCTAAACACATTGACAGAATTCTCATATTAGGAACTATACTTGATTTAAACGAATTTCCAATTTAATTTCCGTAGCGCGCCAGTGAAACGATTCCATTTTGTTATCTACTTATTCAACAAAGTATTTATAGTAAACTATGTCATTAAATATGATAATGTTATCAATTCTAGGATATTAAAGGATCCATCTTCATTTTTTTTTCATTATTTTCAAGGCTGATAAAAAAATCTAATATAAATACGTATTCCTAAAGACTCCAAAGTGTATACGAATACATCGATTATAAATAAATCATTAAATAAAAATATGCGATGTTTTCCGTTCTCTCTAAAGCAAAGTATAATATAAAGGAGTGCAGTAAATTACTGTCGCATTATTACCAGAACGAATAACACATTTCGTCACAGTATGAAATGATATCGTTACTAATATCATGCACAATGAACAACACAGTATGTCACCGTATATTTTTTAAAACGTTGAACGTATTATCTTTTTTTTTTCTTTTGTAATTTATATTTGATAAAATAATATCATATAAAACTACATTTGGTCTAGACTACTCTTAAATTTCTTTAAGAAAATAACAATATTATTGCACCGTCAAGTTTTAAAATACGTTTAGTAATATAATTGAAGTAGAAATATATGAAACTTCATCTTACATTTGGCGTTGTAAAAGATTATCTCTAGAAGTAGAGCACCCGCCAAATGTTTATTCAAATGAGAAGAAAAATGCAATATTTAATATTCTGTGCGGAGAATTTTCTTTAAGAATTAAACAATATTTTACAGGGTAAGTTCTAAAATGTTTGAAATCTCTTCTTCACTTAGACGTGCATACATGCATGTATGTAGAGGTACATACATGCACGATTACCAATAGACACGATCACACACACACACACACACACAAACATATACATATACGGCGGGCGTTTTCAGCTTCTGCCTGTCCAAACCGCATGGCATTGGTCTGCTAGAAGCTACAGTAGAAGACGCCTTCCCTAGATTACACGCAGCGGGACAAAACCTATGCGGTCGGGCAGCAAACTACATACCATATAGCTACATCTGCACCTATAAACATACATACATACATATTTATAACATTCCACATATACTCTTCCGATACATATTATTTTACTCTCTTTCTTGTTTCAGTCATTCGACTGCGGTCATGCTGGAGTACCGCCTTTAGCCAAAAGAATAGACACCAGGATTTATTCTTTGTAAGCTTAGTACTTATACTATCGGGGACGGAAACACACCGACATCGGTTATCAAGCGACGGTGGGTGGACAAAGACACACAAATATAGACATATATATATATATATATATATATATATATAGTAGGAGACACCCAAGGTGCCACGCAGTTGGACTAAACGCAGAACCATGTGATTGGGACGGTAGCTTCTACTCCATGGCCGGCGCCTACACGCACATATATAAATAAATATATATATATATAAATATATAT
>NC_068981.1:67977110-67984743 GCF_001194135.2 Octopus bimaculoides
AAATATACCTACATATGTATACGTATTGACTTCCCAATAAATGAGAGCAGCGATGACTAGGGTAACAAGTCTAGATATGGCGCATACCAAAAATGGCACCAGAAGGAAGAAACAATGAAATTAAAAATTATTTTTATGCATTTGTGTACATTCAAACTAATTAAATATTATTTTACAGAATATTAGAATTAAAATTTCTTTGATTAAAACCCTTTCTAACATGGAAATATCCAAAGAGCATTTAAGGCACATAATGCTTTATGAGTACAAAAAAGGAAACTCTGCAGCCGAAGCGACTCGAAACATTCACTCAGTTTATGAGAAAGAACGCTTGAATGAAAGAATTTGCAGAAGATGGTTTGCAAGATTCAGAAGCGGAGATTTCAACCTTGAAGGTGAAAATCGAACAGGACGTCTAGTTGAGTTTGATGATAAGCACCGTGAGGCATTACTTGAAGAAAATCCTGCATTATCCGTTGAAGAATTGGCAATAAACCTTAGTTCAAACCATACAACTGTTCATCGCTATCTTCAACAACTTGAAAAGGTTCTTAAACTTAGAAAATGGATGCCTCATGAATTGTCCGAAATTAACCGCAAATACTGAGTTGACATCTGCTCTTCACTCCATTCTCGCGAACTTTTTGTACCCTTTTTGGATAGACTTGTGACTGGTGACGAAAAATTGATCTTCCATCGAAATGGTAAACGTCGTAAACAGTGGCTTGCTAAAAGGGAAAAAGCTCATCCACAACCGAAAAGGGAACTTCATGGAAAAAAGGTTCTTCTCTCTATCTTTGAATTGTTACCGCTTAATATACCAATCAATGTTCAAGTCTACTGTCAGTAATTAGAGCATTTGAACCAAGTTTTGAAGAAAAAAAGACCCGCGTTAGTGAATCGAAAAGGAGTGATGTTTCATTAGGACAATGCACGACCCCACACTGCAAAGATCACATCACAGAAGATCGAAGAGCTTGGTTTAGAAAAATTCCTTATCCATATTAATCTCCTGACCTTGCTCCTTCAGACTATCATTTGTTTCGTAGTTTACAGAATCATTTGGGGGACATAACTTTCACAAGCCAGGAGGAGGTCAAAACTGACATTTCAGAGTTCTTCGCTTTGAAACCAAAAGAGTTTTACATTGATGGGATTGAAAAGCTTGTAAATAGATGGAAGGAAGTCATAGATAACCAAGAAAAGTACATTGATGATTAAATTTCAATTAAATATAACATTTGATCACTTGTTTTCTTTATTCAAAATTCGGACAGGCTAGCAAATTTAACCTAAATATGCAAAATATACAAATAAATCAGGCTACCGAAATATACAAATAAATCAGGCTACCGAAAAGCCAGCTTGCTAGAAATAGGAGCCAACACTCCAAAGCCACACATTTTTCACTATTCTTTTAGTTTCTATGGGTATGCGTGTATGTATGTAAATCTCCATTAATGCGTTTGTCAACGCTGAAGAGAAGAAGGGATTTGAAGCATTTTAGAACCCCACGCCACACACGCACACACACACACACACACACACACACACATACATATACATATATTTATATATATATTTTTATATATATGTACATACATACATGCATGCATATATACATATACGCGCGCCTGCGCATGCGCAGAAACACACGCACACACACACACACACAAACACACGTTTATGACCACGAACAGGCGAAAATAAAAGCGTTGAATTCATGCAGAACATAATTATCTTATTTGGCTCAAATTATTACCTTTTGACACGTGATTTTCCGCGTGTATGAGCGCTTCGTCAGCCGGCAGCTACGGCCGAACAAAACAATAACAGATGTGTGGATATGGTGCCAGTAGTGCACATACAAATGCTACACACACATACAAACAGATACTTGTGTATGTGAGTTTGTGCGTGTGTGTGTACATACATATATATATATATATATATATATATATATATGCGTGTGTGTGTGTGTGTGTGTGTGTGTGTATACATACATACATAGATATAAGTGTTTTTGCGTAAGTGTGACTGTGCGTGTAATATCAAAAATAGTAATTTCTACTACAGGCAACACACTACGAGTTTGTGGGGCGGAAAGAATTGTTTCAATCGACTTCCGTACTTCTGAAGAATCAAAGGCAATGCTGTACTAAGAGGTCTCTGAACTGAGATAACATAAACGACCGTAACTAAATACTGCAACTTATTTTGTCTAACGTTTTACTGATTTTACTGATGCGAACTCCGTATAATGATGATGAATTTTATTAAGAACCATACAAGCAATCAATTTAGCCTCTATATGGTCGTACGATCTCCTAGAAAGAACAGTCAAATTTTCTTTGAATTGCATCAAAACTATAGAGAATAACCTCATCCTTCATGCTCAGTGCATGAGAAATACTGTATGGTGGCGAATTGAATATCTTACATAACAGATTTCATGCCACTGGGAGGGTCTGCAGCTAAATAATAGCTACATATTTGGGAAAATATGAGTAGAATACTAATACTTTTTACTGCCAATGTATATTAAAATATGTTTCAATTTCATAATTACTAAGAAAGAAACGCTCTCTCCGACTAAGACAATCATCTATTATTTGACGTATATTGGTTCAAGACGTTACATATAATGCAACACAAAATTCACTTGAAATAATTTCACTAGAAAGCAACAGCTCATTTTCCACCTCAATTTACTCTCCTAGTGAAATTAGGAAGCCTGTGAGAGTTTTGTCATAGAGGAACATCGCTGTCCACTCTCAGCATTTACACACACATACACACATACACACACACACATTTGTCTATAAATTTGTTAACTTTCTACAAATCTATCTATCTATCCATCCACATGTGTGTAGATGTAATTGTGTTCGTATAAACACGCACAAATATCGATATGTGTATATCTATATAATTATACATCACTTTTCTATACATTTACATTGAAATAGCCATCTGAGTATCATATCAAATTTATTTACACTGTAGTAGAATATTTTGCTCTGTACCGCATACATCGGAGAAAAAAGAAATTTGCCGTAGCAGTAACACATACGAAATTTGGACGTCTTTTGATTGTCTATAACTCTATATCGTGTAGAATGTTTTCCACATACCAGAAAGAAATTCGTGTTTCATATTTAAGAAACAGTGAATAATATATTTCCCAATATTTTTGGGGGCTGTAAAGCTCAATGAAACCAATTGATACAGCATTAAATCAGAATAGCCATCCATGCATCACACTTAACGCATATATACACTATAGACATATTTTTATTTGAGACAAGGAAAGGAAAGATCTCTTCATAGATGCAGTTTTCAAAATATCAGTAAATGTATTATTCATAATTTTTTTTAGATAACAAACATGAACGCCTGAAACCGTATTAATTATTGTATTGTCCTAGTACTTAATGTTTTAGTTTATCAACAACGGACGGTGGACTGCGTATGCGTTCATGTGTGTGGGTATGTTTATGTGTGTGTGCTTGCATTTGTATAAGTATTCTTTGTTTTCTTCGATACAGGGTAAAATCGACCCACTTTTACATTTAGTACTCCATGAAAAACGCGATTTTTTCAAATGTCATTTTAAAATGGTAAATTCTGAAAATCTATTTCGGGGAAGACATGCTGATTTCTAAACGCAGCTGTGCTGAATGCCGTGGGTGGTTATTAACGGTCAGTGTCACGTCTTGCCTGTTTACCTGTTATATTTACTTGTTAATATTGTCGAATATATTGTTGTGTGTGTTTTCGGACCACACGTGTTGACTGCATTGAGGTGAACTTTTTGTCGTTATCCACCTTGCTTTAAGGAGGAAGCGTTGTTATTTTAACGTGTATTATGAAAATGTGAGTGGATGAGATGTATGAACAGCATAGAGGAGGAGCTGGCGAAAAGAGGACGGGAAGATTTGAATTATGTCAAATGTTTTGCGGCTGTGACCAGTATTGTGAAGGAAAAAAATGTGTTATAAAGTAGAAGGAATTTATGCAGAAGGAGGCATGCGAGGTTATACTGATCTCACCTAGTGAAGACGCGCAAGAAGTTGTAAAAAAAGACGGTAATCCTTAAATTATTTATTAAGAAGTAAAGAAACATAGAAATACCAGATAAGAAGTTCGAGAAGTGTTTGGCACCCACCTGGCTGGAAATAACGTACTTGACTAGGAGTACCAAATATGTTACAGTGGAAGTGCGGTACTCCACAGAGGAAAAGGCCAGGCAACATTCCATGGCTTTCTTGCTTTGGGATAATATAATCCTCTTACCATCTTACCTTGGAAGGCGTGCTTCCAGGGTGAGGGTGGAGGAAATACCACCGGACATGGATGTTGTCTAGGTAGTAGCGGCGATACTGTTGAGCCTGGAGAGTGCCAGGGTGGGACAGGCTATTGCAAGGACTGGAAATGGTCATGCAGGCTGCCCTAGTGACCTGGAATCTATCGTAGACAGCATAGTGGTAGGTGAGAAGAAACTGAAGGTAAAGGTGGAGGGCAGGAAGCCACGGTGATCCAAGTGTGGCCAGCAAAAACACCAAAGGCTACCCCGGTGGAGATTGTACGCCAACCCATTGCGGCGCCGACGTCGGAGGGAGTGTACTGCGAGTAGCGATGTAAACAAGTGGAAGAGATGACAGAGCAATGGACGACAGTTTCAGAAAGAAATAGGAAGAGGAGGAAGACCCACGTCAGTGATGATGACCTCTAGCCTACTCCCATCCTGCTCCTCCATGCCCCACCCTGCCCATCCCTTCCTCACCGTATCCCACCCGTCCTCCACCTTTCCCCCACTCTTCCCCACCCTGTCCCCACCATTCCGCAGACACCAGCCCTCGACCTACCCCACCCAACACTGACCCTGACCTCGCCTTTACAAAAATACATTCAGACATACAAGGGCCCCAATCATCCCGGCCCCGACCCCGTGAAAAGAGTCGTGCCATTTCTTAATAAAAGAACTAGCAAAGGAAATCGAGAGTTTAAAAGACATTACTAAAGTGAGTGTTTCGGGTTGCGTGGGGTATTCCTCACAAATGAGATGTCCTGTTGTGAGCGGAGAGCACCTTCATAGACTGAGGGAGAAGTTTGGCGAGAAGGTGCATGTGATCTGCAAAGAGATAGACTTTGACACGTTGAATGAAATTGAATGACATTGAATGAAATTGAATGACATTGAATGAAATCAGTTGGGTAGTTCTCACGGTTTAGGGACTCACACATACACACATGCAGACAGACAGACAGACACAGATTATCAGTTTTATATATACAGATTTACAGTGTGAGTTTACATAATACGAAATTATTTTGTCAGAATTGTAAATACGTCCTGGTGTACAAAGTAAGAAATGAAAATCCTGTTATATGTATACAAGTAGATAACAACAATAGATTCGAGAATGTATGTCAGAATTAATTGAATGTTATTTAAGTACTTCGATTTCTCTAGGTGATTTATTTTTGTATAATGTTCTTATATAAATATCACACAGAAAATAACGATATATTAACCTTAAATCGGGACGGCCATCAAAATGTAGTTCTACAAAATCTTTACTCGTCCGCTGAATGCCTACTCTACTCACGTATCCCTCAGAGGTTATATTATATGTCAAGTAGCATTTTATCTAGCTAACAGTGATCGAAACTCTGGAATGTTATCACTAAGAGACTAGCATTCTATGAAAGGGTACATAGTCATTCTATTTAGATTAGCCTAAAACTTCGCATTGGCTCCTTTCTCCTGAGTTGATAACTGGCAACATAAATCTTACCGACTGTGGAAAATGTTAATTAAATTGTATTCCATCAAACCCTACCTTAATCGCTATCATACAAAATAAAGCGGTAAGACTTGACTAAAC
The DNA here is from genome assembly GCF_001194135.2 of Octopus bimaculoides. Lineage (NCBI taxonomy): Eukaryota > Metazoa > Mollusca > Cephalopoda > Octopoda > Octopodidae > Octopus > Octopus bimaculoides. The sequence continues at coordinate 67,983,002 of NC_068981.1, forward strand.
ATTCAAATTTCTGAGATTGTGTTGACGTTTGAGATTGAATGACGTTTTAGGAATATATGTGTCATCCCCGAACTTCAATCAATTTGAACGTTATTTCAAGAAATGTTATCATTTATTATTCTGATTGAACTTTAGACACGCTCACACAAAGCTGCACACACTCATTCATTCACACATACACAAACATTTGCTCGCGCACGCACATACATACGCAGAGACATATATACATACATACATATATATATATTGGATAATATATAAGCGGTAAAAATGTTAATCGAGCAAGCAATAATTATTAGATGAGATTACTAACATGCCACGTGTAAACGTGTCTTTTATTTAACGAGACATTCATTGAAGTGTTTCTTCAAATATGGTAATTCTTGATTTACACTATATCATAAACAAGAATGAACATTACCGGCAACCCTGGGAAATATTTATATTGTTCTTGTAACACATTAACAACATTCAAGCTATTTAATACTTTTAATGATTCCCATTTCTCGTTTAATAGAGAAATTAATTTTTGAAAAAATATTGATGTCTCTACTTGAAATTATATCAAAGGCAATATTTGCAAATGTAAACTTTCATTTCGCGAAATGTGAATTTAAGCTTTAGCGTTGTGAAACCGTGTGTGAATTATAAACATATGATTAAATTACGTTATTCGTGTAATTTAGCTTGAATAAACGTAGAGCAAGGATACCGAAGTGTTAAGTACATGCGTCTTGTTTATGATTCAACACATGGCAGTAGTTTAACTGTTATCTATTTCTTGTTGCTAGTTAAGGCCTTAGATAGTGTACTGATCGTAGTTTTTATTGGCATCACTGAAAATTTAGGGATGAAATCGTACGCAAGATTAATTTAGCGTTTAATCCAACCAAAGTCGATACAATTAAACTCAATAAAATACATTATAAACAGCATCATTACTATCTGTTATGTCTCAACGCTACGGCTATCTAGCACATTCGGATGATCTCTACTCCACCGCTACACAACTGCTACTCGACTGCTACTCAACACTGTACCACGGCCAGACTACCTCTATTTATATATGTCTTGGGAGATCCTGGAGGCGTCGACAAAACACTATTATTTCGCCTTTAGCCACCTGTGCAATTTAAGCTTGTAAATCGTCTTTAAATTCTGAGAATACTCTGTTTTGGAACGTGCTCCTTTATAGCCGGCATCTTTTTTCTAGACAGTGGTTTGAAACTTAAACAACTGCATTGCGGAGACATTATTTTAGTCATATAAAAAAAGACAAAAACTTTCAAAGTATATTTTCAATTATATTTTCATATGTCAAAAATTTTAACGCACAGCTGCCACATGATCAAGGATATGATTTTACACTTTCAAAGTTTGTTAACAGCCAGTTGTCATAGGTTGAAGCAGTCCTTTCGCATTTATGACATTGATTAACGTGAGTGGTCCACTCTAACAGATGACAGCGTCGCTTGGGGCCATACCAACAGTGATGTTATTTCCACCTTTGGGATCTCACGTAGTAGATCTCTTGAAGACTAACTTCAGAGGCGAAAACACAATATAGCTGCATCATCAAACCCTGAAAGCAATACCCTTGTCATCACTGCAATCCGATTTGTCGATCATGCATCGTTTTTATTAGCCACGAGCGAGCGTGCAGACGACGTGTACAACAGTCTCCCTAATCTTCGTCAGCGACGCGATGGAAAGATACACATACACACACACACACACACACA
>NC_068981.1:67984793-67986157 GCF_001194135.2 Octopus bimaculoides
ATATATATATATATATATATATATATATACATATATATATATATATATATTAATAGTTATCGCCAAGCTAACATTGCAGTCCAGAAAAATAGGAGGAATGCTGCCGTTGATTAGCTGCAAGAGACCATCACCTCTAGCTAGCTAGGTGACAAACGAACCTGTGTCCATTATAGCCTTCGAACAGGGGAGGTCAGCTGTTTCCCCTTACTGGTCTGGCATCTACAGACTAGTTTAAGGGTATTTGCCCTTTATCAGTGCAGAGCAGCAGGACCGGGCAGTTGTCACTACTGACCGTGTGTTCGATGGATTATTCAGTGGAATACATCCACTGGTTTTCAAAAATAGAAATATTAATATTCCTAAGTCTTTCTAAAGGTGACTGCGGCAGCGGTACTGGATATTAATAGTTATCGCCATGTTAACATGGCAGTCCAGAAATGGATGTATTCCACTGAATTTAGGTAAATAATCCTACGAACAGACGGTCAGTGGCGACACATGCTCGGTTCGGCTTCTCTATATTGATAAAGGGAAAATACCCTGAAACTAGTCTGTAGATGCCAGAAAAGCAAGGGGAAACAGCGAGTGTCACATAGCTAGCTAGAGGCGATGGCCTCTTGGAGCAGATCAACGGCAGCATTCGTCCTTTTTTTTTACTGTTATGTTAGTTTGGCGATAACTATTAATATCTAGTACCGCTGCCGTAGTCTCCTTTAGAGAGACTTAAAAATATTAATATTTATATATATATTCTAACACACAGACACACATTTGCAATATATATGCAGGCATCCAAACATATACTCGTGTATGCACATAGATGTATGTGTATATATACAGGTGTGTTAACACAAATGCATGCAAGTGAGGGATAATAAACAATTTTCTCTGTGTGCTGCATCCACATTATTCAAATCCGGACGCAAATTTGAAATTAAATTCGATTTATTGGATGCATACCCATTTTTGAAGCTATCTACTTCTTGTTGGGTGAAATGAACATTTTTTGTTACACATCAAATGTTATCGGAATGCTTGATGTGTACATCAACCGGTATTTCCAACCGAAATTTCAGGAAAGTTAGTGTATGTTTCTTCGATACTCATTTGTGATATCTCCTTTTGCATTGTAGTCAATATGTCGTAGAGAGACACACTTCCACTATCATATTCATATGAGTTATTCTAAAAAGGGTAAGACTTACACACCAGTACGTTAAATAATTTACCTGATTCTTTTCTATGACATTAACATTGAAGTCAGTCATAAAGTATGTGCCTGAACTTACCAGGTAATACGCCAGTTGTTGTCAAATATACACACCCCACAGTGTACATATATATATATATGTACATATATATAT
>NC_068981.1:67986791-67989374 GCF_001194135.2 Octopus bimaculoides
TGTGTGTGTGTGTGTGTGTGTGTGTGTGTGTGTGTATGTGCATGCTTATGTGACGGTGTGTGTGTGTGTATGTGTGTGTATGTGTGTGTGTGTGTGTGTGTGTGTGTGTGTCTACAGCTTTTTGTATATAAATTGCACTTATACATTTCTTTATGATTGAAACAGCGGCTGAAAATTGAACGGTCCTTCTGAAAAAATGTTTGGGACTCACTACTGATCGATATTAGCAGTGCGTATTTGTTTTGGAAGTGTTCTTGGAAGGTGGGGCTCGCAGCAGCAAAGCAGCTATGGACATGTCATTTGTACCCTATTGTATCTTTCTTCAGATTTGTTAAGCAGTTTATAACATATTAAGCACCCTGATTCAAAATGTTACAAAATTGTGCAATAAAAGCCTTTTTGGATGTTCTATTGCTACACAGGAAATGCTTAGAATATTTATAGTCGCTAACAATAAGAGTATGTTATTTAACGGCGCCACGAAAATGAGCTTTCGAATACATAGTAATTTCAGAAACAGATGAAATATATAGTGAAGTGTTTACTAATACGTTCCGCTACATGAGTGCAGCTTCATCAAAAGACAAAACCTATTTGTAATACATACATACATACATACATACATACATACATACATACATACATACATACATACACAATACATACATACATCTGTGTGTATATAAAATCTCTTTTAGCTACATCCAGTGATTTTGCTTCTTTTATCTATTTCTTAAGAACTTTTAAGACGGTCTTTCTTGTCAGGCTTAACTTATGATCAAAGTGAAATAATAAACTATTATTTCATTGATTTTTCATCCATATATTCTCACTAAGGAGTACGTGATCAAGCAAAATGAGAGTTTAAATTTGCTTAGTAAACAGATGCTGACTTGCCGGACGATGTATTGATTATTCGTCTCACACCATTACCCATTACTTCTCTCTTTTATATTGGTAGATGCCAACTATATAAAACTCTTAAACTATCAAAAGTGAATAGCTACTATTGATTGAATAAGGGCTTTCATTTATATATATATATATATATATATACAGACACATAGACACGCGCGCGCACACACAGACACACACACTCTCTCACACATATATATGTAGAAATACATAGAAAAGGAATGCTTTAATAACCACAGCGTACAGACCTTAAACTAAAACGGCTTACAAGTTGGGATTTATTTCTATGGTTTCATTGATCTCCTGTAACTCTTTAATTGTTTAAATTACAGTGCCTTAAAATAATTACACCGCAAACAATTTTTATATTTTAACACTGTTACAATTTAAGATGATAAATAACTGTGAAACTAATATATTTTAATCTTTTAATAAAAAGGAAATGTTGTCATGTACCAAAGCAATGAATGATATGTGTATGATTTCTTGACTGCAGGTTTCATTTATAAAGCGAAGTTTTTCATAACGTATATACTATGTTTGTTCATGTCTAAGTGTGAATATTTGAATATTTGTGTTTTTCCAATACATACTAGTAAACATATTGAAATTTTCAAACATATACATTTTATGAGAACAGAATCACAAGATATGCACTGTTTAGACAATATAGGAATAATAACAGCCAGCTATTTGTATTTTCCTAGCATAAAATATTAAATGGATTACTTTAACTGACTTGTTTCTTTTTGGAAATGAATGCCGCTACAGTTTCATGAAATACTGTTTTATCGCCCACAGCCTACATATATGAAATCTACATTCATGTACAAAACTAATCAATAGAAGAACAATACAAAATGTTAGTAGATATATTGATATTAGTAATACAGAAAATTACATCTGTCCTTGTTAGAGATAAAACAATATATGATAAGTTAAAAATATCACAGTAAACTCAATATTTATTTTACTTCTCCGAATACCTTATTCGGATCGGAACATTTGATTTGATGAAAGCCATATAAATTTTACTGACAGACCTAGTAACGTGTAGTGGGATGTATATATAAAACAAAGGTTAAATATGACGCTAAATAATTTAACAGATATTTAAAAAATACTAGCTATATTTATCAACGTTTTACTTTTACTTAGCTAAAATAAATTGTGGCAATAGGCATACACTCAAAATTATTCCAGCTGTAATGATAGCGGTAGTACATTTAGTACAGTCCGTGTATATTTTACATTCCTGATAGATTATGGACACTGGACTTATTTGTCTTTGATTAATATTGTCAAATTTCCATAGCTTATATCTTTCTCATGTATTTCAACATGCAGAAAAGTACTTATAGAACCTCTCCCTATTTCTTATACACACACACATCTATCTATCTATCTATCTATCTATCTATCTATCTATCTATCTATCTATCTATCTATCTATCACCTGAAGAGGAAGGTGAGAGTAGAAAGGGAAGTCTTGTCTAGTGAATGCTTCAAAAAAAGATGGGTGAATGTAGCAAGGATGGCACGTGTGAACGACGGAGCCATCTTGAGCATAACCATATGAACAAGAAAAAAAATAAAACAAAAAGGCAAAAGAGAGACACTTACTGTTATAGTTTCTTCAATGAGAATATTGACCAAGGTTACCGTGGT
>NC_068981.1:67990519-67993019 GCF_001194135.2 Octopus bimaculoides
TATATATATATATATATATATATGGTGGCGGTCCTTCGTGTGCAGAGATCATGAAGAAGAAAGAGAACGCCTACATGTTGAGTTGAGGAACCACTGCCAGTGACACCAATATCTGTCGTTGCAGAGAATCCACTTGAATCGTATAAGAGCAAATATATTATCAAATAAATTTGTTAAGTGCTAAATCTTGCGATGTTTTCATATCTGCACTATCATAATAAAGCATATGTGTATACATAAAGATGATTTGCGTCTCTCAGTGATGAGTTTTCAGTATTCATAGATAAATATTTTTAAAATGAATAAAAGAAATCGAAATTTATGCGACCATCTGTTAGAATATGGCGAATGTATTACCTAGGAAACAAAACAAGTATTTTATTCTGATGATTGTTGGGAATTTATCAAAAAATATAGGCGATATTTGTAAGAATTCAGCAATTATATCATTCTATTGAAACGTCTTGAATATTCGATAGGATTTTATAGTTCTCAGCGAGATACGAGTCACACATTCTACAACCTTTGATATATGTGGTGTCAGGTTCATTATTTTAGAGTGAATCAAGCGAGGTAAAGATTAGGGTATTGTCTTCTTCTAAATTCAGATAAATTTCGATAGCCATTGGTAAGACATCCTCACTGAATACATGTATTAGTTATGTCTTTATATTGTTAAATAAGATAGTATTGTTGTAACAGTTAATTATTTCCTTGTGATAAGACATACATATATATACAAAAGTATATATACAGTGTGGACAAAATAATAGCATCATAGCATCATTTTGAAATATCTACAAAACCGTCAAATCTTGTTGATTTTTATGTTTTTCGATTTATTATTAGCGTTGCTTAATATGTTTTGCTAAAATTGCTGTATGGCAGCGCTAGCGTAACGAAAACAGCTCGGAATGTTTGGTGTATCAAGAAGTACTTTCTCGAATGTAATGACAGCCTTAGAGAAAGAGGGTAAAATCTTCTCGTTGAAACAAAACTCCGGAAGAAAACCAAAATTTTCAGATAGGGACCGTCGGAGTCTTGCGCGAATGGTTAGAAAGGATCACAAAAGTACAGCTCTCAAAATAACTGCAGAGATAAAATGACCACCTCGAGGACCTAGTTTCCAGAAAAACTATTCGCCGGAAGCTACACAAAGCCGTTTTCCACGGGAGGGCTGCAATCAGAAAACCATTACATTCAAAGCATACGTTGCAAAGCGTTTAGAGTGGAGTAAAAACCAACAAAATTGGTCCATAGAGCAAAGAAAGAAGGTTATTTTCTCGGGTGATTCATCCTTTACTTTATTTCCGACCAACGGCCGAGTATACGTGTGGAGATGGCCCAAAGATGCATTTGATCCTGACTGCCTTCTTCCAACTGTTAAACATGGAAGAAGATCTGTGATGATCTGGGGTGTTATATCTTGGAGACCCGCCGGCCCAATGTTTTCCTTTCATAGCAGAATTAATAGTCAAGTCCATTTAAGTATTTTATCTGATCAAATTCATCCTATGGTTGCGGAACTGATTCTGGAGGGAAACGCAATCTTTCAGGATGATAATGAACCAATTCACACAGCTAAATTTGTTACTAAATTGCACGTGTAACATTCTAGTGAAGTTGGACATCTTATCTGGCCACTACAGAGACTGTTTTAGCTGAAGAATGGACAAAAAGTACTTTGGAAATAATTCAAACGTAGTACGAGACCATACCACGTAGAATTCAAGCTGTAATTACTGCGAAAGGCGGTTCTAGCCCATTGTCAAAATGAATTTGTGTGAAATGTTAAGGTGCTTCCATAATTTTGTCCAACCCCTATATATATATATATATATATATATATATATATATATATATATATATGTGTGTGTGTGTGTGTGTGTATATATATTTATTTACATATATATATATATGATATTCCTCAGCATTGGAGAATATACAGATATCAAGGGAACTGGCCATTACTAAGGTGCTGCAGCAAAGCAGTTCTGTTTCTTGGGTATTGATGTATATGACATTAATTTAAAGTTTTAATTACAGATTTAAATATAAATAATGCATACAGTTTAGGAAATGAGATTTTAATTACAAGCTTATGTAAAGTGAGAAATATTGTGCGTGCAAATTAATAGAAACATGAAAGAAATAAAATAATTTATCATGTCAATTAGATAATAAAAGAGAAAAGATTATATAGAATAACCTTTCGCAACTCATTGATATCAATAATATTATTATATTCTGACTGTCTCTGTATTATATTCATGCTGAAGTTTGATAATCAAATGACAATAGCAGGAAAGTTGCGGTCAAAATTAAATGTAGATGTATCGAAATTGCCATTATACATGAATAGTACGATAATATAAGTCTGTACGTAATTATATACATATGTGCACGTGCGTAGATGCACCCACGCATGCCCGCACACACAAACACACGCACATACATACACCCTCACACACATTCATACATATACATGCACACACACACA
>NC_068981.1:67994673-68004931 GCF_001194135.2 Octopus bimaculoides
TATGTATGTATGTATGTATGTATGCATGCATGTATGTATGTTCATTGGTACTGCGAGTTTCAAACGTGAAGTAGAGGACATATAGACTTTTTGAAGCCACCTACATCCACACCATGAAGGTCACTCAGGCTTTCTGGGAGTATGTTGATGAGCTATGTGCTCTTCAAACCGTACCTCTTGCAGCATTTGGTCGCGTATCTTGTTGGGGATAGTGGCAGTATGCAATGGCGACTTTGTGCTGCAAGTTTAATATTCAAAGCCAATGTTTGGTATAAGGTTTGGAAGAAGTTCCAATGAATCTCACTGCATACCCTTCTTGACTTTAGGGAGTGGAAGCTTGACTCTTTCTGTGCCTCCACTGATCACACTCCAAAGAATAACAACGCTAATACATACGTACATAGATGAATGCATGAATACACAGAGGCAAACAAATGCACATGCAGACACACACGCACACGCAGACACACACGCACACATACACACACACACACACATAAACGTATGTAATTCTTTTGTCTTTCAATAGTAATGGCAAATCGAACAGCATGAAACCTATAGCAAAAGAAATCCAATGCAAATTCCACGAATAAGTTCTTTATTTATCTGTTGCTTGTTAAATACAACTTTTTCAGGATATATGTATTTAGGAAATCTTTTAAAACCAAATATCATAACAAGGTAAGACAAATATAAAATTAAAAGATAAATTATGAACATATTCATGTATTTAATAATACAAATACACGCATCCACAGACACACACACGCACACAGACATACACACAGACATACACACATATGTATTTGCATATAGATATATGTATGCATATGTATCTGTCTCACGCGTGCGATATTTAAATGTATGTATGTATGTATGTATGTATATATATATTTACACCAGTATGCGTGCGTTGGTGTGTGTATGTAAGTATGTATGCGTGCATGTTATTATGAAAAAAAAAAACAGACAGTAAACAGTTTTGCTGAATCACAAATAACGAGGATTAGAAAACATAGAAAATTGTAAATATATGATTAAATTATGACAGTTGGATTATTATCTAGCATTACTATATCTTTGTTTACTAATGATGACAACGGTACATGCAGAAATATATCTGTGATACTGTGAATATTAATAGAATCAACTGAATGTGGAAAGGATTCATTTTTTTAGAAATTTTACACCATGTTTATTTTATCACTATTGGCACTTCTACTTTCCTTGTATCAATTTTAAGGAATATACTTTTATTATTCTTTGAATAATTATTGGCCTAGAGATGAATATATGAGAAAAAAGAAATCAAATGTCTAGTTGATTTCTTGACGTGAAATAATTATACACAAACTATCTTCGTAAAGTAAGCTATCTGACAATGCAAACATTATTTGTGTTGAGAAACTATTCCCAGTGATCTATGAATATCATGGGAAATCATTATTTCTCGTTTGGTGGTGGAAGCTCAGCTGTGATATAAGCTTCTGATGTAGGCCAAATATCATAAATTCCGAGGAATATTATAGTCAATTATATCTACACCAGTACCGTTCTAGTATTTTATTTTGTCGAACTTAGGACATTGTAATTCAGAATTTAAGTTATGCAAGAGACTACAGTTTTGTGGGAAGGGTATTATTCGATTAAATATTCCCTAGTACTTTACTGGTACTTTATGTCACCCAACTTAAGTTGCTGGAAAATAACAGTAACCTTAACGTTGGTCAAGCGCAAAACATAAAGGGGTTGCAAAATACCACAAAAAATATTTTCGTCGCTATATTCATTTTTCCTGTCCATCACACACAGTCTCACTAATAAGCCTCACCCGTTTTAAATTATATCTATAGTCATTAAGAATATAATTGTGCAATTTATTTGAGATGAGTATATGTGACACGCGTAGATGCATGAATGTATGTATTTATATACATACACATGTAGAGTAAAAAGAGTCGTGTACATGAGACTTATTGGAGTATCAGAGATTTACTAACGTAAGATGTGAAATTAGCTTCAGGCCGTAGACATTAATAGAATCGTTAAAAGTCTCACTGATACATTGTGGTTCGAAACTAGCGACACATTCCCTTGTCCACTCCACAACCAGAACGATCATTCTCATGGCTCCTGTCTGATTTGATTTCTGACAACTAAATTTCAAAGCTGTTTTCCCAAACATAAATTATGTTAAATTTGACTTGTTCGAGCTACCGAGCAGAATTCTTGTTTAGCAGAACAATATAATGTTTCCAGTCATTGAAATATATTATAATGATCTAATATTTAGTTGAAGTTAATTCATGCCGCCGTTATTACACATACATGTTTACATCAACTTCGAAAGAACTAAATTTATCTCTACCATAACATCGGACATTTATACCTAAGTTAACATCAACAAAAATCCGTAAGAAACGTATTTCTCAGAAAAAGACGACTTACAAATCGGCCTGCAATTTTAGTCATTTTATCGGAAACTAATCTCCCATGTTAAAGAACAAATATTTATTTAACATTTTGTAGTGTTAGGAATATTTGTTTACGAGTTAAATCTCTTGATACTATATGCATGGATGTATATTTTTTTTTTGTTAATTTGTAGAATAAATATTAACTGAGAAAAAGATGAAAAAATATATTTCTAAAAAAATTGCTTATTTAAATGAATGCATGCTCACTCATATATATACACATACCTACGCAGTCATTCACATAAATATTTGGTGGTGGAATATATTTCTTTCCTTGTATTTCAATTCAATTTTTGGTGGGTAGGCTGATTTTAATTTATTCTCAAGAGACTTGTAGCATTTTTCCCGTTGTGGAAACGCATTAATCTGCCAGATATCGGATCTATTTATTGAATATTGGATTATCTATGTAATAAATAACCAAGAACTTAATTAATGAACAATCCATTTACTGAATATATCAACAGGAGATATCAATACCACTAATGTTATTATGAACAAACATTTCTATTTTCAAATTTCTTTTCCTTTATCCTTTTTCTAACATCTATATGTGAGCATCAGGAAATTAATTATGCTAGTAGATTGGCACAACCATTAGAGCGTAGAATTTAATTGTTTACATTGTTTAGCTAAGGCCCTTTACTTTCTGTGTTCAAATGACGTGGAGGTCATTCTTTTCGTCCATCTCACAAATGTAGAAGTATGCAACATTAATTCACGTACTTGAGTAATATAATCGAATTCGTCCAGCTAAATACAACTCGTATAACGTAGTACCTATAGCTGTTTCAATAGCGAAGAGAGACTGACAGTATCTGTAGAGTGAAGAACACACTGCGTTGTATTATTGAGTCAGCTTACATTTCATATTTGTTTTTAAATACTAGGGAGGTCTTAGTTAATCTTGCATAATTTTGGGTGTGATAACGTTATGCTTGATGACAATTGTATTTTACATGAGTTAACATCAAAATAGAGACATACAAAGGCCACTAACAGTATCTCTACTCTGAAACTCGTTTCAGTTTACATACATTTCTAGCCAACATCGAATAGTAACTTGCTAGCCAACATCGATTGACTTGCTAGTGAAGAAACCACATACCTCATCCTTGTATTAGATACACGTCTCTTAAACAATATCTTACCCTTTTCCAGTCTTCTTTCTATATACTAGGGACTTTCATACAAGCATTATTTCCAACTATGCGCACCCATCTTGTTCATATGGATTTCGGCAGTGAAACCTTTCTCGAACACTGTATTAAATTTTATTTCTCACATTCCTGGATGTTTGATGTTGCTCTCATCAGCACATCTTAAGGTATTTAAATGCTTCTTATTCCAATTAAACTCTTTGATGTGCTTGTGTTCAATATATTAATCAGTGACATCGAGGTCAGACTCCAATTATACCGAGACTGCTTTTGTCAAATATATCGCCATCTGGACCTGTGTGCATCATTTATTATCCACCAAACACCAAAAACAAAAAAAGATTTTTGAGGTATTTATCACTTTGAAATAAGAACGTCATTAGCCAGACAATCACAAACTCTGTCTACATCATCTATTCACCCTTAATCTCTGGCCAATCAATGTGATACCGCAGAGCCATATATATTTTGTAGCTATATAAGTTCTACACATAGAACCGCATAGAAACCACTCTCATCATTAAGTTTTGTACATTAGAAAGTTTCACCTTGCTATGTATAAGTGTATAGACTTCAAGTAAATTCCGCTAATTTAAACTACTTTAAAGTTTTATAGACCATATAATGTATAGAGATCATTCCTGAATTAATTTGCATTAATTTCATAAACTACTTGAAATCTTTGCGACCGTAATTGATACAAATTGAGCATATGACGATACACCAAAACGGCTATTATGCTTACGAATGTGACGTACTTAAAAAAGAACTCATATCTATAAATAAACAATACACAAGCGAGATACTTTTTGAAAAAGAGGTACATAAACAATACACAAGCGAGATACTTTTTGAAAAAGAGGTACATCTCACAATATATAATTCACTTTGATGGGAGCATATATTTTTATGAGAGACATAACTGCATTCAAAAGGCTAAGATTTCTTGTTCGAGCTACACCAACACTGAAATGCTGCAAACATTGACACAAACCAAGAGTGAGTCCAAAGCATTACTCAATTATGTGAATGAGTTGATGTGTAAGTGCATATAGTTAATGTGTGAACGCTCGCATCCAAAATGTTCAAAACGACCAATCCTTAGACACTTCGTAATTGTTTCTGCTCTTGGCCATTGAAACTGCCAGACTAGGCAATTCCCAACAAAAAAACATTCATGCTTTTTACTCATTCTGAGCTGTGTTTTACCTACGAAACGCAGTTAACATTTTCTAAACATACTAATCTGATTTCTAGTGTGGTTATTATAGAACACTGTTAGTATCCATCATTCCCCACAGTCGCTGGCTTTTTTGAATTCAAGCTGAAAATCACTCGTATAGTTCTCTAGTATGAAATGCAGAACAAAACATATGGACACTGCCTGTATTATTTATCAAAATAATTACAAAAATAATAACATTTTGAATTATCATGATTCATTAATGCGAATTCTCTGTGGATTTTGTATATTGTTATTGTTGAAAGAATTTATAAATAGTACGAATAGTCTTTGTCAGAAGATGATTAACAAACGGATGAGATTCCCGCTGAGCTCTTTCTAATTTCTTTTAATACATAATCAGTAGTGTACAGATAACTGAAATGTTCCTAAAATGTATTTCAAACACAATTTCAACCAAAGGAAAGTACAGTTTTTGTTTCTATTTTTTAAAATATTTATCATAGGAATGTGCATAGATATAGGCATAGGAGTGGCTCTGCGGTAAGTAGCCTGTTTACCAACCACATGCTTCTGGGTTCAGTCCCACTGCGTGTCTTCTACTATAGCCTCGGGTCGACCAAATCCTTGTGAGTGGATTTGGTAGACGGAAACTGAAATAAGCCCGTGGTATATATGTGTATAAATGTATGTGTATGTGTGTGTATATGTACGTGTGTCTGTGTTTGTCCTCCCATCTTGAAAACAGACGCTGTTGTTCTTCCGTCCCCATAACTTAGCGATTAGTATAAGTACTAGGCTTACAAAGAATAAGTCTTGGGATCAATTTGTTCGACTAAAGGTAGTGCTCCGCCATGGCCGCAGTCAAATGACTGAAACAAATAAAAGAGGAAAAGAGTATATGTCTATTGTAAGTGTATTACGTTGTTTGTATGTTTTTTTTAATTTCCTTCAGACTTTAGTCGTGATGTTGTGTGATGTGGTGGTGGCTGTTATTGTTCTATTCGTGTTTTGTGTTGAGACTCGGTCTGGCTATGCGGTGGATGAAGATCATCCACCGCATGCAGTTCTCTAGCTACAGCCAAAGAGACAGGATTAGGTTGTACAAAGGAACCAGGGCTAAGTGAAAGGCTATCATAGAGAATGATGCAAATGAGATTTTGCCCGCTATACAGGAGTTAATCCTAGAACAGCACAGAAAAGACCAGCAAACAGATAGATAAGTCGAACTCATGGTATGATTACACGAAATATCAGTCATGTTCGCTGATTTTACTCCTGTCGGCGAACTTGCATACTTTTTAGAAAAGAACATTAAATAAGGCCAATCTACGGATTAAAGTAATAGAAGGGCCTGGTGCTCCTATAAAGTCCCTAATATGTAGAACTTATCCCTTCGATAGGTCCCTATGTACGGAGCATAATTGTTTTGCATGCAGGATGAACCCATAGGTTAAGTGTAAGATTAGGAATATAGTGTATAGCTTACGATGTACTGAGGGACGGTGCAGAAGCATGACAACTACTTCCATTGCAGAGACAGCTCGCAGCATAGGAGAGCATACAGGTGAAAACTGGCGAGAGCTCAAAGAAGAGAAATGTTCGTCAGTGCTCTACCAACATGATCAAGCCGAACATAAAGGCTCAGTCAATAGCATAGAGGTCAAAGTATTATCAAGATTGCAGTGGCGACATACATAGCAATAGACAGAAAACACGAATGAAGCAATAACACCCACCACTACACTTCACAACATGAGGACCAAAGACTGAAGGGAGAAAAATCAAACAGATACAAACAGCGCAATACACATCCAATAGACATATATGCACATTCCTGTGATAAATATACAAAACGAAAAATTAGAGACAAAAGAACTGTATAAAGGGCACCGTTACATACAACAAATGAAGGAAACTCGCACACACGCATGTAACTACGCACATACAAACTTAGATACACATCATAGAAGAAAATAACGGAATAAGTAGGGCAAGAACACACACGAAGACGGAGTGTCGCTGAGGAGGTCACAGATATGTAACAAAAGATTTCCATTCAATGGACATGAATTAGAATAAGAACAGCAATAAGCGAGTAAAGAACGAATATATAATGCATGTATTGTTTGGCAAAAAACAGAAAAATGACCAGCCCGAAATACAACAATATCTGTTTCGACACACGACTTCAGATCAGGAATCTTATAATACAAAGTCATAAACGTATATATATATATATGTATATATATATATATATATATATATATATATATATATATATATATATATATATATATATATTATCGCGATACATTAATGCGAATTGTTTGTGGATTTTTTCTTTATTGTTGAAAGAATTTATAAAGAGTAAGAATAGTCTTTGCCAGAAGAAGATATATGTATGTATATGTCTGTATAATATATTTATGTACGTGTATGTAGCATATATGATATATGTATGCACATCGGTGTATGTATGCACATTGCATGCACATATGTATACATATTGGTGTTAGCCTATGATACGTGCGCGAGTATTATAACCAAATATATGGCATGTCACAATGTCATGCTAGGATCAACTTTAAATTGGTTACACAACATTCTGTTGTGCAAATAAGATTACACCGTTTCTATTTATTTGAGCCTTATATGCCGTATAACATTATGGCAAAGAGGGACAAAATATTTTTCGTTCATTAACTGACAGATCACAAAATTATTACATGTACCACAGTCAGTAACCCTTCTGTATTGGATATAATATAGGAATATATTAAAATCTACATTTTGAGAGTAGAAACGTTGTGTGTGTGCCTCATCATACTGCGATTACCTCCATAATCTATAAAATTGAATCAAGCGATGTCTTCACGCCCATTTGTCACTTAATACACCGATCACGTGAAAGTATTGTGGTTTGATCATGATATCAGCTGGGCTACATAACTTTCGGTTTTAAATCATCGCTACCGACATATACATACATGATACATACATAAAGACAAACATACATACATATATTACGCACATGCCTGCACACGCACACATGCGAACACATATATCTATGTGTGCGTGAACAGCTCCATAACATAATGTGCAACCTCGTCTTCGCATACCTTTCTCTATATAAATTAACATACCATACGTTTTGTAGTACCTCCTACATTATCCATTTCTTGAGTTTGAGCTTCATTTTCGTTGCATTGCTTGGTTTTAAAATGCTTGGTTCTGTAAGGCTTCTTTCTTTGGTTTTAGAGCACCATTTAAACAAATAGTGTAAAATTGTTCTCCATACTGTTGAACAGTGACCCATGCGGTTAAAACTTAGGTCACTCGGCACTGAGCCATGCATATTTTTATAAAGATAATGAATACAATCTTATTTCCAAAATATGCACGTACACGATATCTCAGTGCGTTAAATTACAAAAGCATGATATCAACAATTGTACTAATAAGAAAACAAGAATATGCAGTGCATGCTATTCATTGCGTTTTATATAAGTAATATTAGGATACCAACACTCATTGTCAATCGAATGAAGTAAAACTGCCTATGATCTTGTTTAACATGAGTCATTAGAGTTTCGCAAAGAGCGTCATATAGACTAATTAAGGGTTCTATTGTTTATCAACATTAATGCACATAAATTTTCTGAAAATCCTCCATCCGAACAACGATGTATGTATGTATGTATGTATGTATGTATGTATGTATATATCTGTCTGTCTGTCTATCTATCTATCTATCTATCTATTTATATATCTACCAAAATACATAGAAATTAGTGCATCTATGTATATGCATTGCAGATGGGAAAAATAGAGAAAGAGGTATACTGAGAGGGAGATATAGAAAGAAATATAAGAAAAATAAGAGACACGAGGAACAAAGCTAGCAAATTTGCTTATTCAAAATTTCAAAATGAATCATTGGAGGAATGGGTGCAACAGTCAATACATATATATTCAATAGCGGAAAAATGAAACAAATAAGGAAGGCAAAGAGAAGAAGGGAGAGAGAGAAAGGGGAGGAAAAGAGATAAGTGAGGAGAAAATATAAACGATTAATGAAAAAGACTGTTGTGATTTTTGGACATAATATGTGTAGATACATTTTGAACTTCTGAATTCGTAGCGCTAAATCTAAGCAAGGATAAGGTTTTAAAATGTGTGGCAGAAAAATGCTCCATGTTAAATATGGATTGTAATATGTTGAAGCGCGTTAAAAGTAATTAAAATTGTCATTAATCATACGATATGGATAGAGTGTTGAAATTACAAACTTTTAAAAATTTTCACGGAGTATATTTGCTAAAGTGGGAAGAAAAAGAAATCAGAATGGATATCAATTAATGAAGCACATTAATTTAGTATACAAGATAAGGAAAGTATAAAATTCACTTTCTTCTGATCCGAAAGTTATGTATATTTAATATATATAGAAAGGCTGAGGAGTGGGTATTTCAAAAGGAATAAGAAAGACGATATAATATTGTGTTGCGCCAAAAGCTTTACAATATTTTGGTAAATTATTTGTTTTATTCCCCAAGTTGCAACAAAAGCAGATTGGCATTCACAGTAGAAACCATTGTCTTGAACCTTCTGAAATAGCCAACTTTCTGTTAGTTATTTTATCTTACGCTCATACAAGTTCCTGTCCTCCGAGGCGAAAAAAAAAATGAAGCATCCACCTCTTCTTGTTTGATGAACCGTCACGAGTGCAAGATGTGACCTATGGATGGGAACGATTAATAATCGTAACGAAATATTTTTCCTGGATCCTGACGTGTAGTGGTTAAAGAAATACAAGCTTCCAGAATCTGTCGCCAAATACAGGCGTGTTGAATACGAAGAAATTTTCTGAGTGTGATGGAATTATAAGTGGATAATTCGCAACGAGTTAATTTCTGTCAGTCGGACCATAGATGCCAACTTTCACTCCGAACAGCTGAAACAGACGCATACCATTGTGTGACAGAGATACCTGGTGTGGGCTAAGAGAAAGCGAGATTTGCAGCAAGAGAATAAGCTCCAGGAACTGAACTGATTATTACTTGCTCAGATATGTGGCTCACTTTCTGCGCTCGTGACACTTCATCAACCAAGTGGAAGTGGAAGATGCAGTGAAGGTGTTCTTCGCCTTCAATGACAAGAACTGGCATAAACGTGAACATGTTTAAGTAAAACTCTTGTCAGATAACATCGTGCTTTTTGGAACCTCACTTTGAAATAAAGAGGAGGTTTTGCCATTCACAAGTAGGATGCATATACTAATATAATTAGCACACGCACACACACACACACACACACACACAAACACTCAGGCGTGAACGCGCACACACACACCCACACATCTATTGTACGTAGAATGGGTTACAACCATGGTATGCTCTTGTCTTCTCACACACATATATATATATATATATATA
>NC_068981.1:68005429-68007105 GCF_001194135.2 Octopus bimaculoides
TATGGATAACCAACTAGGTGGCCTTATTTTTATGTACGTGTAGGAAAGAAGACAGGTAGTTTGCATAACGATATTTAGAATTGCCTTCCTGCAAACCAATGTACTTTTTCTTCGCAATTATGTTGTCTTCGACCACTGTTATAATTTTGGCTTCATAATCAACTGCGTTTATGAAACAGGCCTGAGCAAGAGGCTAAGCTTCATCGTCAGGACAGTATCAACTGGGTGTGAACTGTTGGTGTGACTTATATGTGGCAATATCCTTTATAATTGAAATCTACCTTGAAAATGCTTATTCATTAATGTCCAAAAATCTAACCTAAGATGATTAAAGTTTTGTGGAGAAAGCGAGCTAAATTTTACGAAAACAAAGACAAAAAAAAAAGGGGAGAAAATGTTGCACAATTACAAATTCATACAAGAAAATAACAACGGTTGTCTATCTGTTGTTTTTTTCCTGTCCGTCTCTATATCGTCTATCTTTTTTTTTATTGTCGTTTGTTGCGTTCTTGTTTCATTGTTTTGGGTATATGTATGTATGTATCATTTGAGTAAAAAGTAAGCAACGTTTTGAAATATGAAGAATTTGTACCGGACTTTTGCAGAGTTTTGAATGTTTTTTAACATATTTTTGGCAATTGTCTGGTAATACAGACACAGCCTAGCCAAAATGCATCTATAAATTAGCATTGATATTCTTTTTACCTTTGTTACAATCATCTGAAATGGAACTGTCAAAGTGCGATATTCGAGCTATCTTCCAATTGAAATGAATCTGCTCGTGATATCAACGAAACGTTTGGGAAGGAAAAGACCAGTGAGTGGTCAGCTCGGAAATGGTTTAAACGATTTTGCAGTGGAGACCTGAAGATTGAACAGGTTGAGCGTAGTGGACGCTCCTCAGTCATTGATAAAGGTCAATGAAAGTCCATAATTGAGAAAGATCTACGAAAAAACACTCGAGAACTTGCAAACGAACGTCGAATTAGCCATAAAACTGCCTGCAACCATTTGCATGTGATCGGAAAATTAAAAAAAAATATCTCGATAAATGTGTACCACACGATTTGAATGAAAATCAGAAAATGCGCAAATATGAAATTTACTCGTAGTTTCTTCTCCGTGACCAGACCGATCCATTTTTCGATGGTACTGTAATTTGTGATGAAAAGTGAGTTCTGTACAAAAAAAAAAAAAACGTTCTTCGCAGTGGTTGAACCAAAATGAAGAACCGAAAGCTTTCTCTAAACCTAAACACTTCAAAAAAGAAAAGTTTATGGTGCTGTTTGGTGGTTTACTACTGGACGCATCCAGTATAAAACCATTACTGCAGAAACATATTACTATGAAATTGCCAAAAAACCTTTTACTCCTTCGTCCCACACTGGTAAACACTAGAGAGTTAATCATTCTCCATGACAATGATCGCCCACGTGTTTCACTAATGACACTCCAGAAGTTGATAAAACTTGGCTACGAAGTTCTTCCACATCCAGCTTATTCCCCAGACCTTTCTCCTACCGACTACCACTTTTTCAAGCACCTTGATGGTTTCCTCGATGCTGACAGTGCGTTCAAAGATTTCATCAGCCCCAGAACTCTAGATTTTTGTTACGGAATAAACAAACTCGTACCTCGTTGGCAAAAATGTGTTGATTGTAAGGGTACTTGGTTTG
>NC_068981.1:68007115-68012434 GCF_001194135.2 Octopus bimaculoides
GTGTGTGTGTGTGTGTGTGTGTGTGTGTGTGTGTGTGTGTGTGTGTGTGTGTGTGTGTGTGGGTGTGTGTGTCTGTCTGTGTGTCTGTGTATGCATATAATACCTGCATTGAAATATGTGCAAAATACAAAATACGGCATCAATATATGAGATGTGAATTCTAATACGTTAATGAACGTATTAAATTTACTGATAACCAATTCTTATATTTTTAATTAACAAAGGCCGTGTACTTACCACATCAATAATTTGTGCCAGTGCCACTCCGAAGGTCACATTAAGAGCCTCTGAGAAATTTGACGATGGCCGAACTTGCTTGTTGTAATTTTTCATTAAATCCCGCACCAAACGATACTCGTTTTCATCACATAAAGCTATACTTGCTGCAAATGAATATTGAAAGAAAAGTAAAACCGTTAATACTGCAGTTTAATATATAAAACAAATTACAATATTCACTTTCATATGCACACATTTCTAGGGATTGAATTTAATTTCATGTCACGTATGAAATTTTCTACTAGTGTTAGATCTCCCTTGAGAATAGAACACAAAACATTTCTGTAAGGGTACAGAATACTTTAAAATACTTTTCTTCTTTTCTTTCATTTGATCAGTTTTATATAAATGAAATTTAAATATACGTTAATTTGCTGAAAAAATTGCATCAATAAAATTTTTAGTAATTCTGGTGTTTACACATAAGAAAATGAAGCTCATTAAATTATTTATAATTTTTTTTTTTATTCTGCTTCGATCATAATAGAACTGTTGTTTTCTTTCAGAATTAGAAATGAACATTATATCGACGTATATGAAATCATAACATCATAGTATACAGTTTTTGGAAGTTTAAATTACCTGATAAAAATAATGAGCGACTCAGGAAAAGTACAAACAAATAATGCGTGAGAACAGATCGCTACAAAATTAACAGTTTCTTTAGCTGATGCTGTTACTATTCGCTTAGACAACAGGGAATGCTTGTTATATGTTGGGTAAAAATACCGACTTGTGAATCGTCTGCAAAACCGAAAGTGTTACAGCACACTATGAAGTGATAAGTTTATAAGTACCCTAGGAAGTTTTGAATGTGAAAAATATTTCAATAATTTCAATGTGCACCAAACATATCCATGTTGAAGAAAATTGAGAACATTATATTATAAGAATAACAACGTACCCTTCTTCTCTTAGTGGAATGTGGCTAGGCTGGGATCATAAGGATATTTCCATATGGATTTACTCTTGTGTCAACAGTATTTCTTATCTACTTTTTCGGCAGTATCGTTCTTATTGAAATATTTACGTGATAACATTCTGCTCATTGATGTTCATATTGTGAAACGTTATTTTCCTTAACTGACAAAATTAACGTGCATCTCGAAGTCACAATCTAATTTTGATTTTGAAATCAAATTTCTGGTTTCGTACTTCGCAAGCATCTAATTTGCTATACTGAAAGTTTGCTATTCATACGTATTTCATATCAATACGAAAATGACGTACATGCGATGCACGTCATTTTGTTCAACATAAATTTACTTAGGTGGTAAATATCAGTTATTTTTAGTGACTTTTGTTTGTTCTGCATTTGGTATTTACTTGATATTAAACATCGCATATATACAAAATTACAAATTATATTGCATTCCTATCAAATTTAGTAAATAGTAGATTACATTTGCCATTAAAAAATAGATGTAATTCGAATAAGAAATTAATTTGTGCAAATTTACAACAAGGGTTAAAATATTAAAGCATATTTGTGCACCAAAATAATCATTATTGTGCATACAACGAAACTCTGCCTTGAATGAATGTAAGACACTATCGAGTAATAAATTTAGCAATTTGTAAATTGTATGTTATTGAAAAACTTTATAAGAGAGACCATTTTAAAGGTTTTTATTGTATTTTCGTTTATATTAATTGTCATACTATTTATTTTAATATCTTCTGATGAATATTTCCTGATTAGTCTCTTTCATCTAGACCTTTTGCAATATTGATTTTGTAATTTGGTTTTTCATCAAGATGAAACTAATAAATAAATAAATATCAATAAAACAAAGACAGGGAAAAGAATTATTATAAAGAAAAGATTTGATGTTATTTGTTTTCTCTCATCTATTTAATCGCATCAATAAATACAGGATATT
Organism: Octopus bimaculoides; assembly: GCF_001194135.2. NCBI lineage: Eukaryota > Metazoa > Mollusca > Cephalopoda > Octopoda > Octopodidae > Octopus > Octopus bimaculoides. The sequence continues at coordinate 68,009,278 of NC_068981.1, forward strand.
GTTTGACCTTCATTGCAATCCATAGAAACTATTACTTGAAGCTCAAACATTACAAAGTTTTAATAAATAGCTTTTGTCCCCCGTGACATATTTAAACTTTTTCTCCTCGAAGCAAATTTAATTCCATAGTGAAATGATTAATGGTGAATAGTCACTTGGCTTGAAGCAAATAATAATTTTCTGTTGGCAAACGTAAAACCGGAAGTTTCGACGTTTCGCCTTCCGTTGCCACGAGAAATTTCTACAATATTTGAGCATCGTTTGTTGAAGCAGAAAGGAAGGAAACTCGGACACCTGCTACGCTGTCCATTTTGTCGAATGCAGTGTACGATGATTCTACTACATAATGTTATTGTGTTAGTATTATGTTCAATTTATCTTGATATTTTCATTGCTATCCATATTGATTTCATTTTTGTTAGTTTACTTTAGTGAATTGCTTGTACATGTGGCTTTAAATATTCTCTAAATATTAGTGAGATAATCATATTACGTGATTTTTATCAATGAATTTATAAATACTCTCAGCGTCACACCATTCATTTCTTGTAACTATTTCATTTATTTAAATGAAATATACTATTAAAAGTTTCGTGTGCTTGTTCATCTAAAGTTTATAAAGATGTTTTCAAGACAATCGAATTAACGCATTAGTCCTTGTAATGCCCATAGTTTCGTCTTTGAAGAGTATATATAAAAGTTTGTTGTAGTGAACATATGCAGTGATACCTTACTTCTGTCATCATCCAAATGTTGCTTCCAAGTATTTTCTTTGAATGAAATCTATATAAATGTTGTAGTATATAAACAAATGCTTTGATGATTTTCAATATCTCTCCCTCACTAATCTATCTATCTATCTCTCTATCTATCTGTCGGTCTGTGTGTGTCTGTATGTCTTTCTGTCTGTGTGTCTGTGTGTCCATCTATGTATCTATCTACCTACCTATATATATATATATATATATATATATATATATATATATATATATATATACATGCAAACTTATTACTGAAACACAGATGTGTTGTGAATCAAGTTTCACGCTACTGCATTCGGTTCTCGCTTATATTGTTATCCTAAAATTGTACATGGCCGATGTATTTAATGATAATGTTAGTAATAAAGTCGATAGTTGTGTGACTTAGCATAATCGTTGAGAGAAATCTCTTTCTCGTACGGAAAAACATTCGACGAATCTCAAATAAATATTCATACTGGAACAAAGTGCAACTTTTTTTCTTCATTATTGTCCTTCCATGCATTGGGCAATAATAGTAAGCAAGCAAATATAAGCTTGCTAATATCTGTTGCATTACTGATGTAGGTCACCAAAGATTTCTTAATAATTTGAAACATGTTGAGCAAATTATTATCAGACGCTTTCTGTTAGCAAACACAATCGTATTTATCACAAGATTATGGTGTCTGAATCGCTCTCCTAGTGAGGTTAACATAGTATATTTCGAATTAAATGCGATTACGATATTTTATACATTTGATAATACTAATTTTGACAAAATGTGCAATCTAAAACAACAAGATAGAAAAGAAGAAAATATGAAATATTTATTAATAATCAATAATAAGAACTGCACTATTATCGAAGCGTTGATACAGGAATCATCCTTATCACCAATAACTTCATCTACAACCACATCGATAATAGTAAAATCAACAGCCCGAGCATAAGGTGTTCCGATTAAATTTGACAATTTTTATGTTCCAACTTCTTTCAGGAATATCTCGATATATTGCCGATAAGTCAACGCTGTAGGAGATCATGTACAATGAATATATAGTTGAAAGACATTAAGTGATATGGAGGACTAGACGCAATGTGAATGTTGGAGAACAGTTACCTGTATTATGAAGAATCGCACCTTATATCTAAAAGCCGACGTCATGTTTTCTAAGCACTATAAAGGCTACAGCATGTGACATATTCATGTCGCACGTATTATAAAAGCACGTTCCTAAAAATGTAACGGTGCTTGTGTGTGTTTCCGATGAAGGTGACTTCATGCCAAACCCATATCATTGAACAGAGTCTTAAATCAATTAAGGTGGCTATGTGAAACTCGTATAGGCTTTTGAGTTGGTTGCTGATGGAAGGTCATATGTATGGCAGCAGGACTGAGATGCTTGATATACTTCCGGAAGAGTCAGAAATGGTTGTCACTGTATTTCCACGACATCACTATCCCCAATTTCTTGCCTTCTAATTTCCCCGATTGTAATCCAAATGGATTGCGATGTGCGGAGCCAAGTTAAGAAAGATAACAACCACCCTACCTGCAGCGCCAAGGTCGAGCTTGTGTCCAAGATCAAGGAGATGGTCGAACATCTTTAGAGATACAGCAGGGAATACATACATCATGATCTGGAGTCGTCCATGTTCTTATGTATAATTTATCATCCTAAGTAAGCGTTAACTATTTTCGAGACCTATATTCATTAATTCATCAGTGAATAATACGCCACATGATGTTCATATGGCTGTTATACGATTTATAGTTTAAAACTTTATCTCTGCTGTATTTCATAGACGCATTGTAAGATCGTAATTATAGAAATAACGTAACGTTCTTTCTCAATATATCTTCAAATGCGTAATAGTAAAAAATGATGAATATATTGTACTCGATATAATGCTGTAATTATTTAGATATGTTTAATAATTACACTGTTCGCTACGCTCCTATCGGGAGCTGTGATTCCTGAAGCACGTAACGTATTTTCTGACAATAATATAGTAGAACAAGAAATCATATTGACTCTGACAGTTTTGAGTCATAGAGTTATACAGCGAAATCCACCTAAATTTTTAAAATTAAACATACTCAAATTCAAAACATGTATAAGCTGATATGGAAGTTGTTTGTAAAGCTACTTATAAAAAGCATTCAGTGTCTTCACTCGCATACTTTGAACGAAAATATAACTATGTGTCTATTTCTATCTCATTATGGAACTAATGTACGTTCGTAATAGAACGGTTTGTCGGTTTTAACACCAAAGAACGTTACACATTTACTCAATCGAACATAGTAACGATATTGCAAAGTGGAACACTTCCCTTTTCAAAGCGATAAACATTTATTTCTTCCAGCTGTCCACATTGGCAATTATATATATATATATATATATATATAT
>NC_068981.1:68012887-68019213 GCF_001194135.2 Octopus bimaculoides
ATATATATATATATACATATATGGTGTGTGCTTGAAAACGATGGGCCTTATATGCAAATGACTTTGTGTTGGCATCTCTTACGATTAAGTTCCTTTAGCGAGCGAGAAGGCTGTAATTATGGTAATGTATGTTTCTATGAGAATGGAATCGACAGAGAAGAAGATTGCCGAATGATATAGAGAGGAAGGAACTTATCAATGATTGGCAATGATTTTATATATTGATTCACTAATTTATCTCCAACTTGGTTATGGTAAAGTTTTATAAGAGCTTTTTCTTGTCATACACATTGATACATATATGTGTGGATTGAAATATGTCATTTATAAATAATTTTAGTTCATTAATTTTATTTTTACACAATGATACGCCATAGTTACGAAATTGTTGTGATGAATCTCTAGTACTGCACAGAAGAGAATCTCCACAAATATGATCATATGAATGTGTATTTTAGATTTCACTATAATGAAGCTGTTGCAATTCAGTTTTAAAAGTTGCTCGAATTTTCTGTCGAAATCTCTAGCATAATCAAGATTGATCGAGAAGCATATTTCTCTACAATGGCCCACTAAGAACATGACTTACAACAGTAGGTGAATTCCCTCTTACTGAAAAAAAAAGAGCTCATTTCTATTTTGCAGAATTTTATGTTATTCGCAAAGATAAAACCTTCGTAGTTTAAAGTGTGTTGCACCAAATAATAATAGTTTACGATTACTTTCTTCTTTTGTTCATTGTAGATCACATTTATAATTATGAATTAGAGAATGTTTCTAATGATATCAAATGGCTATGTATCGAAATTATTGATCTCAGAAAGACATGAGATAATTGTTGTTATATTTCAAAGACTAAATTTCATCTTATATATGGGGTAAATGAAATGCCAACATCATGCTTCCTCTAAGTCTCTCAAAGAATATATAAATAAATTTTCAGGCTCCGATAGAATCAAGGTAATCAAATATCAAAGACCACGAAACATAGTCGGCGATATCGCACTTGTGCACTAATAATGTGTACAGACAAACATGTTCTTACTAATGTAAATACGGATTTGTTCCTCCAGGTAGGCATACACTCACAAGCTTTGACCAAAATACACAACAGTACCCGAAGTCACACTGGAGTACACTCTGGCACGTATTCCACAGTCGACTATAGGTTCGAGATCCAAAGAAGGGAAGGTTCCGAGCTTGGTGAAGTATAAACAATAACACAGATAGTTTGAGGCTCACTAGAGCTGTTTCAGTCTTCTTCTTTGTTGATGAAAAAGACTATTTCATGATGTAAAAAAAATCAAAAACATTTTACTAAGGTGAATTAAGTGTAAATTTATTTTCACATAAATAGTACATAATGCCTAATCGACACTTCCATCTTGGTTACAGCTGAGAGAATGAACAGAGATGAATAGAGAGCATTCCCTATTCAAAACACTGTCATGTGTGAAATCATACCTAGCAAAAACATTTCCCTCTAAATATAATCCAACCTCTTCCCACACCATCATCACCAAAATGGAGGAAAGTAATTACCTACCCTACTTCTAATAATAACAATCCCTGACTGCGGCTCCTAAAATTTATTTGCTTCCTGATTCATTTACAAAATAAGGTGGAATGTAAATTCAAAACAGTATACAATTGTAACAATACCATTAACAGCTTAATCATGATTAGCATAAGTGAAGCCGGTCGACTATATAAATATTTCATTTCATAAAAACACACACACACATATATTTATACAGCTTCTCCAATTTCTATTCATAAGAATCACTAGAATTCTGAGTGTGTGTGGGTGTGTATATATATATATATATATATATATATATATATATATATATGTATGTATGTACGTACGAATGGATGTTTATATACGCACACGCACAAACACTCACACACACATACATGTATTATGATCGCGTATACACAGAAAACATATTCAAATCTAAAACAATTGGATTATATATAAATACTTATCTCTATGTTGAACATACGTTATATGATTTGAAAAGGAACAATTTTAGTATGGAATAGAATGGATATAAATTTTCGAGATCAGTATCATCACAAAATCTATTATTAAATTTAAGGTTTCAAATTCATACCGATACTATTGTGAATTTGTATTGGATTAGTATAATCACATTTTGGACTATATGTGGTTTTAAAGTTATGTGTATTTTCTATCAGTACAGACATAAGGTATGTGTGACTCATTAAATTTAGAAACGAGAGATAGATGGAAAATATGACAATGTGAATTTGCAGGTTTCATTGAATTCATAAGATACTCGCTTTGATAGAAAAATATCGAATGCTTGTCCAAAATATGTACAATAAGATTTCATCCATGACACACGCGTAAAATGATAATAATAATGATGATGATGATGATGATGATGATGATGATGATGATGATTATCAATCTAAATGTCTGTGTTGTATTACGCGAAGATATTTCGCTAATTCCCCTGTCACATCGACTCTCCGAGCTTTCAGTCATACACAGCATCCCCTATGCTCGGATGTACTTCGGCAAGTGATTGTAACAAACATGAAGATCAAAAGTAAATAATAATGATAATAATAATAATAATAATAATAATAATAATAATAATAATAATAATAATAATAATAATAATAAGAAGAAGAAGAAGAAGAAGAAGAATAAGAAGAAGCAGGAGAATAATAATAATAATAATAATAATAATAATAATAATAATAATAATGATAATAATAATAATAATAATAATAATAATAATAATGATGATAATAATAATGATGATGATACCAATAGATGCCCTCAACGAACCAGACAGTCGCTCTCATGGCTTCTGGTCTTAAATGACTGGAAGTATTATTATGTACATTGTTTTGTCTTGGTATAAAAGAAGGGTTACAGCAAATATTCTGCTCAATACCACAGATTTGCTTGTCAGTTGTTTGACCTTAACCAGTTGAGCAAGTCCCTTGGTGGCTGACGATATGTGCATCAGTTATCAAGAGCAAAAGTAGTGGGGAAACACCATAGTCATGTGCAGTGAGGAATTTTTGATTGTTTGAATAATTCACCTCTGGAAACATAGGTATTTCACTCAACATCCATAAACAACCTTTATTCAAGGACCTTTTGATTGGGAAGGGCTAATCAACCTGGAGACAATTCTATCTGGACATCCACCTGCGAGGTCATGCGCTGTTTATCTTGATATAACATCCCGAAATCGCGCACGTATGGTTGTGATGCACGTGCCTGGTGTATATTTACCAGACTGGTAATCATGATGGGTATATTGGGCCTCATATATTTTACACAAGTGTTACTTTAAAGACACGACAATGTAACCCACATGATCTACTGCCTTCTATGCCATAAGTATGTATATGAGGTTACGAGTGCTTGGTGCCATCATACACCGGAAAAGGTAATGGACGAAAAGGGGAAAGCAAGATTCCTCTTGGACTTTCACTTCAAGTCGGACGAGATGTTAGAGCACCGAAGGCCGGATATAGTAACCATTACAAAGAACAAACAAGAGTGCCTAATAATTGACGTGGCAATGCCAGCAGGTCAAAGTATCATTATGAAAGAAAGAGAAAAGCTTGATAATTATGGAAACCTGAGAAATGAGACCGCTAAGATGTGGCAACTACGAGCGTTAAACAAAGTTTACCCCTAATGTCAACGTAGCATTGAGTTCAATACCATCCAATCTGAAAAAAAAAACATCTGGAAACTTTAGAAATACACTACAATGTAGGGGCATAGCAAAAGTCCGCATAGCGTGGGACTGGAGGCATATTGCGTAAAGTACTGTCTGTCTGAGATCCTTGTTGCGACTTGACAGACAGTGCAAACCCCCGGTAGACACTATATCTTCAATCAAGAAACTCACGATATTGTATATCATGTGACGTAAAAAGGACTTGTTACGTAAACATGAAAAGTGAATTGGAAAATATGTCAAAACAACTTATACAGTCCTCCTCTAACTTATTCATACCTTGTTAATTTTTGTGTTTTTATTTTTATTTTTGTGATGAAATGAATGCATTTTTCAATTTTGTTTATTTGACCAACAAGCGAAAGAATAACAACAATACACAATTAAAAAAATTCTTCATTTTAGGGGTATTTTATTCATGGATATTCAAAAGATACTATGTTCAAAATTATTCATACCCTAGGTTTACTGAGTTCAATATGTTTCTTTGATAGTCAATAGCATAGCGTTTTTTTTATGACTGCGTCTAGACGATACATGTACATGTCTACAAGCTTCCTGCATATCTCTTGTGGGTTGTTGGCCCACTCGTTCTTGGAGAAAGCCTGAAGCTGGGTCAGGTTGTTCAGTTTCCCAGCCATCACTCTGGTTTTCAAGTTCTCAATCGGATTCAGATCAGGTGATTAACGAGGCCATTCTGTGACGATGACACCATTGTCCATGAACCATTTCTTCGCTGCCTTGGCGGTATGTTTCAGATCATTGTCTTACTGGTACTTCCACCCGTTGCCGCGTTGCAGTTTCTCAGCGGATTCCTTCACGTTTTCATGAAGGATATAATCTTCATTTCTTATGAATCCTTGGGCCCTGACAATGTGCCCTGTGTCACTGGAAAAGAAACATCTTCATAGTATTGTTTCCACCATTATGCTTGACGGTGGACACAGCATCCTTCAGCTGTGTGTGTGCGTATGTGTGTGCATCATTGTTCTTAGCAGCAGTCTGGCCCTCCCCTCAGCCCCATCATTTAACCCCATTGTGGTGCCGCTGTCCTAGAATCCACTCTTGTCTTCTTCGAGACATATTCAGCATCCATATGGCCAAATAAGGCGAACTTCATCTCATCAGACTACAGGATGGTTGACCAAAAGCAAAGATCAGCAAGTCTCCAGCCTACGTCCATGGAGACCTCCTTTGTGCAAGAGGCGCTCAGTGGTAAACCGTGACACCTTCGTGCCTGCCTGGTCAAGCGTTTCAATTCAGGCCTTAGTTGTGGTCCTGGAATTGTTGTTGAACTCTCGGGAGATTTTTCTGGCAAGTTTGGGAGAACCCTTACGCTCCCTGTCACGCCCACTGAGGTTTTAAACAGCGTTCAACCACTTGTGCTTGTTGATTATCCTCTGGACAGTTGCCACAGGGACACCATGCCGCTTTGAAATAGCCTTGAATCATTTCCTTCACTGTGGGAACGCATAAGACGTTGACGTAGGTCTTCACTGAGCTACTTCTCAGAAACTGAGAATGACCAGAGCACGTTTCCTCTATACTCTATTTATACTCTACTCATACTCTTCTGGAAATAACTATAGGACAAAGATTAGCATATTCATAGGAAGTGAAAACAGGGTGAGGTATGAATAATTCTGAACATGTGTAGAAAAGAAATTCGGTCCATTATTATTATGTCCTATTTGGTCCTATTATTATGCAAATGATGTTTAGCCAACTCATACGTGGATTTGTGCATAGAAGGAAGTAGATAAAAGATACACAGGAAGTACCAACATTATAGCTTTCAGAAACGAAGGGTCTAAAAAAGAATGTTAGTTTCCATGAGGTATGAAGAATTTTGGGGACGATTCTATATTACAGAAATGAAAATGAAAACGTTGCTTAATGATATAGATCTAGAAAGCTACTGGCCCAATGTTCTTCAAGGATACTGCTTTAAAATCTTCGGATGGATGCACAGTTATTCATAGCCGTATCGTTCTGAATGTATAGAAAATGGAACATGAACTACGACGATAAATGGAAGGACAGTGCTCATAAAAGAAAGAAGATTCGGAGGATAGGTCAGTGAATACAGGCCCATTACTTGTTTACAAATGGTCTAGAAATTCTAACAGATTTCATAATTAACACACTAATTCTATAGCCTTCGGAAGGAGAACTCATTATCAATAAAATTACATTCCTGTTGGAAGACGTTAAGAGGAACTGCTTATCTCATGCATATCAATATCATAATACTAAAGCAAATACGAATAAGAAAGAACTTTGTGTTGGTTAAATAAGCACTAAGAAAGCTTGCCATAATACCACTGGGATAGATTATGGAGTGTTGGAGAATACTTGTGGTCAATAAGAAAACGAGCGGTATTGTTAAGAAATTGCTATACGGTCATGTAAAGTAGAGTAAAGGAAGGGATGGGAATAATTAGAAATGTTAAAATACTGAGTCGGTTATATTAGGAAATGCGCTCCGTCTAACTTTTCATGAGGGCGTTAATTTCTCTGTAAAGCATACTATGACAATCTCTCTCTATATATATCTCTGTATATATATATATATATATATATATATAT
>NC_068981.1:68019268-68030834 GCF_001194135.2 Octopus bimaculoides
TATATATACACTTATGAGCTTTCTAAAACGAAGTTGAAAATACATCATCTATTGCATATACAGAAAGCTTTAAATTATACGCCAACACTGAAAAAGACATTGGTTGTCTCATCTAAACAGAAAGAAAATGTAGCGAGTATATAGGTATGAAAAACTGTGTTTATAACTATGCAGTTTTAATTATGAAGCTGAAAGATTAAATTGGACGGTATAGAAATTCCACAACGTGATATTAGATAACTGAACATTATAAAGCATATAACACGATGAAAAGGAAATGGAAACATGAGAGAAAAAATGTCTACGGGCACAACAGAATGATGAGGAAAGTGCGCAAAACAAAACTAACTGAAAATAATGGGATGAAGGTATTTATTACATTAAGCATTATAGTGTTGAGGTATTCTACATCTCTTCTAAAGTAGATAATGAACTGAGAACTGGAAGTGGATTCATGAATTAGGAAGCTACTCAGAAAGAATAACGCACACCACCCTAAATATAGTATCGACTGGCTCTGCTTAACAGGAAGGAATTGCGGCAGACATTTCTTTTTCGTAAACGCTGAAAACATAACGACTGTGGTATTGTGCCTGAAAGTCTCAATGTGCAAAGTAATAACGTAAATATCTGCGGCCAGAAATATCCAGTTCCTACAACAAACCGAGGAAGTTGTGAGTGACAAATGTAAAAGTGGAACGGAAAAATGTATCATCCATAGTCGCTCGTCAAGAATAAACTGTTAAAATGCACTTGGTAAAAACAACGATTGATCAAACTTAGTCAGAGAGCAATGGTAGAGTGTCGAAAAACGGCAAAGGATTAACTTTTACCGACCTGAATTCACTGTGCAAACCCAATAGAATATAACTGCGGAAATGACTGATCAGTGGATGAGATACTAAGCAAGTTTGACGTTTCCCTGTGAGAGAAAAGCGGTTTGATCACGAACTAGAGTTTGTGATTATGACTTTTATCCGAACACACTAACCATTCATAAGCGAGAAGAAACTACACGTAATCGTGAAGTAGAGAATGAACTAGTCCTACGATCTAATAAACATCACTTACAACGCAAAGCAATATGTATATTTACAAAAGTCTAGCTACAGAATTTAGTTCTTATCCCAACCAATTACTATAGAACGTGTTATATAAAAAGAAATTGCTACACAATAATATTATATTGAAAGCTGCGCTTCGTGCGACATTAATAATAGACTTTGCAATCCCATATGATAATAGAATGGATATCAAGCAAACTAAAAGAATTGAGAGATATGATCTAAACAAGGAGATGTACAGTAAAAAAGCAAAGATAAAAATTGCATCTGTGGTGATTGACTCATCTGCACAACACCCAGAGGCTATCTGAGGGATTAAATGTTGATACTAAGATTGAGACAATTATGGTCGACCTGCAGAATGTACCATCCTATATTTTAAAAGAATTTGGATAAGGAAGACATTTTTATCTCTATAGCGGAAAGAATGTGTGGATAAAAAGAAAACAATAGTCGTGTAATATGTTAGCACACACCTATTGACGTACGGGTATGGACGGTATTGGGCAAAACCAAGTTAAGCAATATTAACTGTGTAACAACAAAGAAATTTAAAATTTCAATTTTAAAATTACCTAACCATGATTGAGCACTATAAATGAGTTGAATGGTATTTAACAGTAGTCACTTAACGTTATATACCATAAAACTGACGGTACCCTGTAGTATATTGCAATTGCAAAGATGGGATAGATCAGTAGCATAATGTTTAGATTTAATCTAATATAGAAAGAATTAATATAGGGAAACATTTGAAAAATGAAACTGAAAACACTTCTGAACGAAGTGTATAACAAAACGCAAGATATGTAACAATCCACACAATACTTGTGACTCCACAATAGAGATATCGAAAATAAAAATGCATGTATGTTTTCATTATATTATATAATTATTTCTCTAATACCTCTTGTGTTTCCTAATTAGAATGTCAGAAAAGCAGTGTCAAGCTGTAAAATAGAATTGTATTGCAAGCTAATTATTAACGAAGAAAATTTACGACTTGATTTGGAAGGAGTACATAGTTTCTATACAAATGGATTCAGAAATAATAAAGAGGAGTTCTCACGGTCAATAACTGTAATTAAATATTTACTGATTAATGCTCGTCTTTTAACTTAATTTGATCAGGATGAACTAAATATGAATTTATTGAGTTTCCTCTAACAAAGCAGCACCCCTTAAATAATTTTCTATTTTGGAATCATTTAGCACCATTTTTCCATTGCTCCTTTCCTTATAAATCTGTATGATAAAGGATCCTATGGGAACTTAGAAATATAACTCATTACGATCCAAGTTAGCAGTGAGATGGTAGTTTTGCACTTCAGAAAATACAAAATGGTAGTATATTTCCTTGGCAAAATGCGATGTATTCGTCAACCCTCTACATCTCCAAATCCCCTAAGCAAACATCTATTCTGTGGACTGTTTAGTAGACGCACAGGATACAAGATTTTATAAATAATATCTAGTTCTTTTTTTTTTTGGAGTTGAACTTTAAACTAAACAGCATTAAAATCTCTAAATCCTATTATAGTCATGTCTTACGAGCGCTTCATTCTGTAAATAATATATGCACCAATTTAATAGTCAAATGGGAATATTACTTGAAAGCGACAAGTTCGCTAAGGTGATACCAGATTCCTTACAATAAGTAGCAATACTTTGCTACAACATGTGAAGCAAATTTTCACCTTAAGGTGGAATTCAAACGGCAGTCACTACAGTTATTTGTATACACTGAATAATAACATTATTTAATAAAGTATACCCAATCTATCAAAATGAATTACCATCAAAACTAAATAGTTTACATCTCTAGTATATCTAGGGTAGCAATTTAGATGCTAAAATGTTGCGCTATTTTTCTTTTACTTCTTAGTTACTAATCAATACAGTCTGTATGCAAACATTTCTTTTACTATAGCAGTTGTGTATATACCAAGATTTACACTCACATAGAATTTATGGTCATCTAATAGGTTCATAATCTCATTTTCTATTCTGGTTGTCTTGAATTCAATTATTGCCTATTGCAGACACATTAAATTGGCGCCAATGTTCCTCCGAAAATGTGTACGGTTGTAATGAGAAAAATAGTATTCCTCTTCTACCGTCTACATTTTTTTTTAAAGTTTCGTTGTAGTTCGTCCTATGATAATTTTCGAAGAAAGAAAGGCTACGGTATATTATGTGTATCATTCTGTACCGTTTTCCCCAATGGGTTTCGTCATAAATTTGCGTGAAACTAACAAACTTCAATTATACTATAGAAAATGCTATAAAAATCAGTTAAGTTCTTCCTAATTGGAATATACACTATCTACCTGAGTTTTGTAGAAATTAATAAACTATCTATTGCAGGCTGCCGAAGCTTGCACCTCACGTAAATGATTAATTATCATTAATTAAAAATGTCGCTATGTCAATTATTTAAACCATCGGCATAACAGAGAGACTGACGCACCGTCCTTGAAAGTATACACATACTAAAGCAATATGCATGTGTATGCACCTACTAACATTTACATTTTCAAAAGTATGGATAAATGAAACAGAGGCACAATCACAGAAAACGAATACGCCTCGATACAAAACTTTCAGTACTACGGGAATTGGGTTTAATTATAGAGTAACTATATTTACCGAATTTTCACAACAGCTTTCCCGTAGATACCAATGACAATGAATATCAAAGCCATTTGTTTCGAATGAGGATATGAAACAGACACACACTCAAGGACACAGACACATACACATATACATATATATTTAAATAGCTTACGATATAATTAAATAAAATTATTGCCTGTGCGGGGAGCTCGTTTGTGATTTACCTCCAAAATTTCAAGAAGTAGTTTCTTTCGCTTATTCATCGCCTGTTTCTTCTTCTTGTGAAACATTATGGAAAGGTCTGTCGGTCACATGAATCCCAGTGTTCCACTAGTTCTTAATTTATCGACCATCGAAAGGATGTAAGGCAAAGTCGACCTCGGCGGAAATTCAAATCAATTCGTAAAGACGGACGAAATGCCGGTAATCATTCTGCGACAGACGAATGATTCTGCCTGCTGACCGCCTACACACTAATAATAATAATCATAATGATAATAATGACAATAATAATAATAATAATAATAATAACAACAACCATAATAATAATAATAATAATAATAATCTCTTCAACTATATCCACAACACCTAAAATCTTAGGGGAAGGAGGCTAGTCAATTTGGTAGACCCCAGTGCTCAACTGGTACGCTGGAAGGCAAAGTCTACTCGGCAGAATTTGAACTCGCAATGTAAAGACGGATGGAAAGCTGCTAAGAATTTTACCCGGTGCAGTAACAATTCAGCCAGATCGCTACCTTAATAGTAAGAATGTCTGTAAAAAATTTGATAAATCATGTAAATATAAGGACCTGGAAATTGAAATATAAAAATGTGGCATCTAAAAGTAAGAACTGATTCAAGATATGATAAAAATTGGGATGTCAGAAACAACTAAATAACATCCCAGGAGAACCAGGTAACAGTGAAATCGAAGAGGTTGTGGTGACAAGTACTGAGTACTTACTAAAAACGTCCCTATCAATTTAAATGTCTGTGTTGCATTACATGAAGATATTTCGCTACCGTCACTGCCACTTCACCTCCCCAAGCTTTCAGTTATATTGAAACGTCTCTTATCCTTCAATCGCCCTACGGTGTTCGGGGTGTCTGGGCAAGTGATTGTAACAAACATATAAAGTAAAAGTACATAACAACAACAACAAAAACAATAATGAAAACAACAACCACTATCATTTTTTTAATAATAATAATAATAATAATAATAATAATAATAATAATAATAATAATAATAATAATGATTATAATAATAATCCAAATATATGGTACCCTAGGCATAACACCTACATGAACTTCTAACTTGTTGTCTCTTGAGGTATCTGGGTGAGACTTGGATCCAACTTGTACAAATGCAAAGCAAAAGTCAAACATAAAATAATAATAATAATAATAATAATAATAATAATAATAATAATAATAATAATAATGAGGTCATTTTTAGTACAATCTCGTCGATTTCACTGTTACCTGGTTCTCCTGGAATGTTGTTTAGATGTTTCTGATATCCCAGAAATTACTATAAACATAATGAAAAGAAGCATAACAAGTAACTGCAAAATATGTGGAGATGGACAAAAAACAATAAATCGTAACATCTCTGGCTGAATATATTCACAGACACGACAGAGTTGGGACCTACATACACTGAAAGCTATGCCAACACTATGGAATAACAACAGATAAAAGATGGTATAGCCACACACCAGAAAAGGTCACAGAAAACGAGCAAGCAACCATACTCTGATATATGCCAATACACACAGAAAGAGAAATTAATGCCAATAGGCCAGATACAGTTGTCAGAGATCATGAAGAAAAAATGCTTTCTAATTGATGTATTAATACCAGCAGATGACAACGTTTCTCTAAAAGAAATGGAGAAACTTTGAAAATACAAAGACCTGGAAATAGAGGTAACACGAATGTGGAATCTAAAAGCAGAAACAATTCGTATCATAGTAGGCGCATTATGTATGATAAAAAAATATTTAGACAAATACATAACAAAACACCAGGACTTACAAATATATATAACATACAGAAAATTGCACCACTGGGCACTGCACACATCCTACGCAAAACATTTTCAATACAGTGACCATAAGAGCAACAAAGCAAACCACAGCACATACCCAAGGCACACGGAGCTGCGCTCATAGTGAAGTGAATGCACCTTATAAAAATAAAACTAATGAATAATAATAATAATAATAATAATAATAATAATAATAATAATAATAATAATAATAATGATGGCTCTCATGGTTTGTGATCTCAAATTGGAAGTGTTATCATGTACTTCGTTTTGTCTTGGTATAAAAGATGGGCAACAGCAAATATTCTGCTCAATACCACTGGCTTGCTTGTCAGTTGCTTAACCGTAACCAGCTGAGTATCTCCCTTAGTCGCTGACGATATGTGCACCTCTGATTACGAGCAGAAGTAGTGGGGGAGCATCATAACGGAATTCTTTGGGGTTTGGATAATTTACCTCTGGAAACATGAGTGCTTTGTTCAACATCCTTAACCCTTCCTCAAAGGCCTTTTCAGGGGAAGGGACTACTCCATCAGAAGAAAACTCTAACTGGGTCCCACCTGCAATGTCATGCGCTATTTATCTTGTTGTGGTATCACTATGTTGTGCATATATGCTTGTGATGCATGCACCTGGTGTACCCTTATCAGACGGGTAGTCATATTGGGCATCGTATATTTTGCCCTAGTGTCACTTTGATGATATGCACTGCTCTCTCACTCAATAATAATAATAATAATAATAATAATAATAATAATAATAATAATAATAATAATAATAATAATAATAATAATACATCCTTTATTGACCACCAGAGCCGATTGAAAAACAGAGGACGATACACGGATGAGGAATAGTGAGGTCAAGCGTGTAAACAGCAAACAAACAGAGCGATTAACAAAGAAATTAAACCAACAATATGCTTCCCATATAGGGGTGAGTTTGACCGTAAGTTGACAAAAAAGACTCCACGAACTTTGGACCCTTAATATCAAAGGCTCTCTTATCCACTTCATACGGCCTACAGGCGCACACTTACAGTAGGCCCACTGTTACATTTATTGTGAACTTCTCCCACATCATTCTGTTGCAGTTTCCCTAATCAAGGTTTTTCATCATTTTTCCTATAGTTGTTCAGTTGTATACCTCTAGATTAGTTTCCTTTCCATTGGTTCCTTTCGAAACATACGAATATAAGATATCTCCTAATGATACATAATGTGATTGTCGGAAGGCTCTAATGAGATTAAGCTATTAACTTTTAAACAATTGTACTCTATTGTCTTGAAGTTGTTACACGTTTTTTGATGCTTACTGATTTCAAACGTTCCTATAAGAATTAATCTGAAACGTTAATTATTTTATTAAGTTAAATTTATTAAGTAATTAACAGGTAGAGCCTCTGGGGGACTTAGAAAATTTTAACATTCTTAATACGTGTACAAATAGGATTAATCTTATCCTGTTGAAATTCGTTTTCTGTATCTTTTAAAATTTGAACTAACCAGCACATATAAATAATATCTAGCCTACACGGATCCCGCATTTTCAGTATTAAATTGAATTTTAATCTTAATTCTGAACATTACATCACGCTCCTATTGTTCTCATATTAATTAAATTATCATACGCTCGAGAAACGTGTTAAATGTTTTTAATTTAGTATTACGACTTAAATTCCTGGAAGAAATGTCTAATTTATTCTTTTGTCAAACTAAACATAGTTTTATTTATCTTGAAATAATATGCCGTAATCTCTTAGTTTAATAATACTTAACTACTCTCACGTAAACTCCTTTAATTTTAAGCGACATCGTTGACATCAATACGAAATTTCAAAATTATGTAAGGTTTTTTTATTATGTAATTTTTTTTTATTAACTTTGAAACACTTTTGAAACGTGAAAAATACACACCCATGATTATTACTTGATATTTCCACCACTCAACTACTCTCTATGAAAATAACTTAAAGTAAACTTAACGGCTTTTTCTTCTCTGCATGCATTTAATAGCGATATATGAACATCTGTTACACAAAAAAGAAGTCATTGCATCGAATTTGTTGTCATTAAGAGTCTGAGAATATAATTCTCGGGAAATTTCGAGCGTATATCTCAATTTCTTTATAATGCATGTAGTAAGATTTAAAATTACCTCATTATTTTAATACAACTTTAAAAATAGCAAGAGTGAATTTATTGGTGCAAATACAAATGTTAGAGAAAATTATATCAGAAGTCATGTTCACCTTAATGTTTACTCACACACACGCGCGCACATATGTATATATACGTATGTGTGTGTGTGGGTGTGTATATATATATATATATATATATATATATATATATACATACACAATGTTAATTGCAGAATAAAACCGTTAGGTCATCGACTCGAAAAGACGTAGCCCAACAATGACCACATATAAGAAGTACAACATAGACCATAAAAACCAAATTAGTAAAGGGAGGTCAAACTTTTTATACATAAGAATAAAAATCGATTAAAAATGCAATAAAATTATATAAATAAATAAATAAACAGCAATTAAAAATTGATTAAAAATATTAGAGACTGGTACAAATACAGTAGAATAAAAATATATATGTATAGAAAAAATATCGAGATAAAAAATAATACATAGGGAGACGTATCACAACAGTTCATTCGCTGAGGCCAATAACAAAAAAAAAAAAATCCAAGACAAGTAGTACGAAAGTTCAATTACCTGCCTCATGCCAGCAAATTTAGTAGGTAAAATTCAATTTCATAAACAGGAATACCGAAGCGCACGGGACAAAACAACAACAGAACATCCTAAGTGTGGCAAAGTAAAATCCAAGTTTCACCATTCCGCAGGTAACATCAGTAAAGTCAAACCATAAACATCATTTACAGTGGATTACGAGTATAGGTGGAACACAAACACAGAACACCTATGGCCATTTCGCGGGTATATCACCGTATTTAATGCACGATAGAGCACAAATTGGTGATAACCCCTTCTTCAGGGTAAAAAAAAAACACAAAGACATCAACGACGTCACAATGTTTTATTACCCACAAGGGGCGACATAGAGGGGACGATACAACCTGAGTTGGGGTCAGATGAAAACGGATGAATTAACAGAAATCGCCATCTACTTATGGAATACAATATATTTCAACCTCTTGCATTAAAGATTCTAATTTCACCCATCAAAGCTGGATATGTTTAAAAATATACGTACAATTCATTCTTATCCAGTATGAAGATAATGTTCATCAGTAATTCACTTTCCTTAATTTGTTTTGCGTATTGCAATAATAATTTAGATAAGAATTAAAATGTCCTTTTCATATATTGAAGTATTGAATTCATTTAAGAAGTCTTTTGTTTTGTTTATGAGGAATTAGATAATAATTGGATGAAGGGTGTCAATGCTAATGAGTCAATGAATGAGCGAACATAGACTGGGATTATTAATTTCAAATGTGATATCCTTAAAGCTGTAACTAGCCACGTAAGAGGATAATGTCTACAATGACGTTTGCTTTTCAACGAGATTTAGTGGCAAAAAGAAGTGAATTGATTTCGTGCTCATGCTTTTCTCACTTTTATTACTGCTATAGATCTAATTGGATATATTTACGGAAATTATATAATCGCCTCCGATTAGCAAATATCGTGTAATCTTAGTCAACTGTAGTCTGTAATGTATGTGTGTGTGTTTGTTTTGTCTGTGTGTATGTATATGTATATACAAGCATACACATTTATACATATAACACATACCCGTACATGTATATCTCTGTCTCTCCCTCTCTCTAGATATACATATATACTTATATACATACTTGCATACCCGCACACACACATACTTATATATGTGTGTGTGCGGGGGTGTGTGCGTGTTTCTCTGAAAGTGCATGACTCAGTGGTTAGAACTTCGGGCTCACAATCATGAGGTAGTGAATTCGATTACCGTGCCGAGCTGTGTGTTGTGTTCTTGAGCAAGACACTTTAATTCACGTTGCTCCAGTTCACTGAAATGTAAAAATGAGTTGCGACGGCACTGGTGCCAAGCTGTGTCGGCCTTTACCTTTCTCTTGGATAACGTATGTGGTGTGGAGAGGGTGGACTGGTATGCATAGGTGACTGATGGTTTTCCATAAACAACCTTGCACGAACTTGTGCTTCGGAGGGTAGCATTCTAGGTGGCTATTCATGACCGAAGGGTGTCTTTAGCCTTTATATGTATAAGTATATAGTGGAAGTGTATAATTTAATGGTCAGGGTGTTTGAGTCATGATCGTAGTCTTATGCTTTCCATTTCTGGACCAGAAAAATGCTTAAGAATACCGTCCATGACGTTGGAAAGTAAATGGGGTAACTAAATACCAGATGTCGTTTAATACGATGCATTATACATCCTATCAAATCATTGCCCTTACCTGATACATAATTTTTTTCAAGCCCAAGAGAATGAGAGAAAAATTTATTCTCAAAACAATTATACCTCATATCGCAGAAACTCGTACAAACAAAAAAAGTCAATAGAATTATGTCAGTTCTTGAAGCATGTGTACAATTATGCAAACATTTAGTGTTATCAATATGTAATCATTTGAAGGGATATGTTAGGATAATACTAAATATGTTGCATAATATAGGCACAGGAGTGGCTCTGTGGTAAGTTGTTTGCTTACCAACCACATGGTTCCGGGTTCATTCCCACTGCGTGGCATCTTGGGCAGGTGTCTTCTACTATAGCCTCGGGTCGACCGAAGCCTTGTGAGTGGATTTGGTAGACGGAAACTGAAAGAAGCCCGTCGTATATATGTATGTGTATGTATGTGTGTGTATATGTTTGTGTGTCTCTGTTTGTCCCCCCGTATCGCTTGACAACCGATGGTGGTGTGTTTACGTCCCCGTAGCGTTAGCGGTTCGGCAAAAAAGACCGATAAGATAAGTACTAGGCTTCCAAAGAATTAGTCCTGGGGACGATTTGCTCGACTAAAAGGCGGTGCTCCAACAAGGTCGCAGTCAAATGACTGAAACAAGTAAAAGAGTAAAAGAATAATGTAATGTGATCCCCTTTTTAAGTTTAAGTTTTAATGCATTTAAATAAGTTTTGTATCAAATGAGCCCCATTGAAATATGCCAGAAACGTAGATTTCCTAAATCTAAATAGAATTCAGTAAAGAATTTTTTTCATGTACGAATATTGATAAGGCAACTTTTAAAAGAAATAATTTGCAATTGAAAGGTGATGCATATTGGTTTAAAACGTACCGGACATTTGGCAGAAAAATGTCATGACGTTTTGGGCAGTCCATGTAGAAACAAACACTAACCTTCATCCTCTAGGTATTGACAATTCAAATGCAAATACAGCCTTTGGTATTTCTTTTCTAATCAAAACTTTAATATCTTTTTCAACTCTAACATTTATAAAGTTTTGTTCTATCGCATTCCATATAACTGTAACTTCCTTTGAAACAGAGTCCCCTTAAAATTAAAGCATTTATGCTCTGAAAATCTATCATCTATTATTGTTTAACTGAATAAGCGCATGAATGGCTTCTATCCCTTTCAAGTTGCTTAGACTGAATTTCCAAATTGCAACACAAGTTTCTATTGAAATCATTCTGCTGTATATCAGTATCAAGCAAATTTTCTTGATCTGTTACTGACATATCTAGATCTTGATTCTTTCTGTATTATTATTAGAGAAATATTATCATTAGAGAAATCACGTGTACGTGTGTGCGCATACACTCGTGCATACATACTCAGGCACACACACGCGCACACACACCAACACGTACATATATATATATATATATA
>NC_068981.1:68030906-68036608 GCF_001194135.2 Octopus bimaculoides
TATATATATGTATGTATATATATATGTCAAGAGATATTAATTCTTAAGGAGAAAGGATACGTAGATGAAATGAGAGCATTAGTGACGTATTTTTCTCCTGAAAGCATTGGAGCTTAATTCATTACGCAGTGTGTACCTATATGTCCAAGGACGTTATGCCTTCCGTGAAAATATGAGATAAAGTGTCGTAACACTCGAGAGGTGATCATGAAGACCCAATAATTCTAAAATATTTTGTGGAAATTTATAGCTGAGAAACAAATACACACTTATGCATATATACCTGTACGAACGTACACATATCCATAATGAAAATTGTCCTCAGTGTGTGCATATGTGTGATTACATGAATAACCTATGCATTCATTGCTTATTAATATATATGTTTATGTTAGGTCATTAAAGTACAGCGAAAGAGTCCCTAATGCGGAAGTTGCGATGGTTGAGTTTGGTACGGGTGAAAACGTTGGAAATGAACAAGCAATTATGGGAGCGAAGTCGGGGTAGGAAGGGATCTGGAAAGGGTGTTTTGTGTGGGAAGAAGCAGCTATGAATGAGGAAGTTGCAGAGTCGAGGCACACTTGATGGAATAATTTTATGGAAGGGAGAAGAAGCTGGTAGTGGCAGGGTCACTGGAGGAGTAGTAAAGGATGATGGTATGCTGTACGGGCAGGATAGCTGGATGGTAGTTCAGACGATAGTAAATGCAATGTGTGGGATCCCAGATCCGTGATGTAAAGGCTGAACAGCAATCAACGAGAAGGAGGCAGTATAAGGCATAATGGATAAGGGAGAGTGGGTAAATATGTCGTATAAAGACGCAGGCCATTTGTTGAAACTACGTCTTGATGCAGTGGTTATTGTAGTAGGAATGCCGGAGACGGAGGATCTGGGAACAGAAAAAGCGCTTGGCGTGAGGTTCGAGTAGAAGAAAACAACTAGGAGTTGGAGTTGGTGTGTTTGCAGAAATGGAAGTGGAGAGTACGAAGCTAGTTGTGTGGATAGAGGCAGTGATATCGAAAATGTTAAGAGAAGCATCAGAGATGGAAAACTTAAACTGGAGAGAGGTGTGAAAAGAACTGATGAAAGAGATCAAAGTATTTAGCTCCCCGGGCACATTTAACGAGAGTACAGTTCTGGAGTGGGACTTTTGTACAGGGTAAATATCTGGGGTTCCTCTTAGCCAACACAACGTTACTGGTGTTTTGAGACATACTCTCTTTCCAATGGCTGCTATAGCAACGTGTTCATGCATGTAACCCAGACAGCGGAAACAATTATTTGTAAGCAGAGGCTCGTTTAAACAAAACAGAATAGAGATTTCAGGATAGAGAGTAGAAAATAGGTGGAGAAGGTGTTTAAGAACTTGAACGCCATCATTGTGAGGGATGGCGATGTAAAGAGAGGTGAGATCCATGGTGAAACTGAGGCGGGATGAGAAGGAAGGAAAAGGGAAGGTGTACTGTGGATTATGGTTGGTTTAATATATGTAGGAGAGGCGATCAACAGCCAGGTGTCGTGGAGTGTATCTGCCAGAAAGTGCAGAGATGAATTCAGTGAGGGTGGTTACAAGCAGAGACAAATGTGTAGCCAAGGGTTTCGAGTTTGTGGACCCTGAGCAGTTTGTATATGTTGAGGTGCAAAGGGTGTGGACGGACTACGAAGTAGGAGTCAGAGGGAGAATGAGGGAGGAGAAAACAAGCGGATGATGTTAATGTAACAAACTGTCGGTTGCGAGGTTGTGGTTAAATGACACTGGAATATAGATGAAGTCTTTCCGAAGCTGATGCATAGCTTCATTTTATAGATGCCGGGCACAAAGACCAACATAACGCCGCCTATATCTGCTGGTTTGATGACGATGTAATCAGAGTGATAATGGAGGGGAAACTGTCCAGTTCGGTCCAGGAGACTTTCATACGGTGCAAAGATTTTCAGAAGTTAGAGTAGTAAGCTGCCCACTGAAAGGTATTGGTATTTATATACATAATACTGAATTTGCCAGGTCGTACTAAATCTGTCTTACGCTTCATTCATCAATTATTTGTATTATGTCAACTAACACTGTGGGATTCCTGACGCAGATCGAGAAGAAATATACCCCAGCAGGTAGCCCAACAGGTAGCCCAACAGGTAGCCCAACAGGTAGCCCAACAGGTAGCCCAACTGGTAGCCCAATGTGTGCACGTGTTTTACCCAATACACTAATTCACATATACCTATTAGTCCCAAAACAGAAACAAACAAACACACACACACATGTAAAAATTCAGTTATAAAATAAAGCTTGCGATTAAGATGTTTTTTGAGCTGGTGTTCGTTATAAGTGGAATGGACATGTAGAATAGATATGGCTCTTTCGCTATCGTTTTCTGATTTCCAAATAATAGGACAATTCGCAAATATGATGTAACATAAAACTTATTTTTGAATGAATCAGCCGAGATAGCATGATCAAATATTTATAAATGGCAACACTGAAAGATCCCCGCAAGCAACCGCTGAACTATAACTTGATTTTGCTTTTCTGCTAGAACTAGAATTTTACGAAGCTATTTCATCTACTTCAATCTACAGGATATAGTTTCAATAAGAAACATGAATACTGGTTCTATTAATAATATCTAACCAAAAGTTTTAGGCAATCTATTGTTAGAATGTACAATTTACTTGTTAAATTCTGCATTTTATATTTTAGGAATGTACGTTTTAGTGAATTTTATTTTACGAAGTCGGTTACTGCACCAGGCACGCAGATGAAACCAGAGCATCGTCAGAAATAATGCGTTCAAAAATTACCGTTAATGTTTCAGGCATAACTGTTATGATAATGTATCAGGCATAACCATTATGATAATCCATTCAATATTCATCATTAAAAAATAAATCAATCTTTTTGTCTGTAGTGCAGTTGTTATTCATGACTTAGTCACTGATACATTTTACTTTATTATTTAGTTATAGCATGTGATATTGTAAACGTTCTTACTAATCGAAGCAGACTAAATTTGAGGTGAGGAACACTTTAAAATATACGTTCTCTATATTTTCTATCATTATTGTTTGAACATTTGTCAGCTCAAAATATAGAGGAAAGTTATCGTTATATAATTTAAATATTTATTTAGCAGTTATACACACATACGCATACACATGCACAGATGCACACACACACACACACACACACACACACACACACACA
Organism: Octopus bimaculoides; assembly: GCF_001194135.2. Classification (NCBI taxonomy): domain Eukaryota; kingdom Metazoa; phylum Mollusca; class Cephalopoda; order Octopoda; family Octopodidae; genus Octopus; species Octopus bimaculoides. The sequence goes on from NC_068981.1 coordinate 68,034,109, forward strand.
CACACAAACTCACACAAATGAAGCATCCATTTGCTTGTCGCTTCAAAAGCAATGCTGTTTTTGAAGTAAATGAAGAAAACTTTTTTTTAAAAAAAAGAAGATATGAGGAGTTAATGTCATAAATAAAAGAAATGCAAGGAAATGTCCAGAAGGAAGTATGTTCAAGGGACAAGTTTTGCGAAGAATGACATGGGATTGAAGATAACGATTTTAAATATACTGCCACATATCTTATAATGATAGAGAAAAGGACGAAGTTTATAGGTTGAAACATTTACCTGCTCCTCAAAATTGAATAAAAGAAATTGAATCGGATGGTAGACGACTCAATTCCTTACGATAAATCAACGAACCCTATCTTTTCAATTCGCTGCATCTGAAGCAGTAGTATAAAATATTAACAGTGCTTGGCTATTCAATGTACGAACACATTTCTGAAATAAGGATATTTATCATCATACGATGTCCACCCGTGACCTGTATTTTCTGGAAGCAACAGCATTTCGTCCAATCGATTGTAAAAAAAAAATACTACACAGAATAAATTGTTGTCTCCTTGGCTGTCTTAAAATAGTACAGCTGCTTATGAAGAAGATACGAAAATGTACACACTGGAAGAGAAATTTACTTGGCAAACGGTATTCGCAATTTTTTCCAGTTTTCTTTAAGAAAGCAAGTAGTGGAAAAATAATACCAAATAGTTTCCTTCCAGCAGCACAAACTCCGATCTGTTATGATATGAAGAGTCGGGTGATGGAAAAACTGTACCAATAACAACGGCAGTATGAAAAACTGCAGAACGGTGCATTAAAGGTTATCTCTTATATATGCCTGGAAGACACCTCCTTAAAGGTGAATACACTGTTACTTTTCAAGCTGAAACGGTTAATATGAATCAAGATTACTTTCATTTCTTGTTACTTGGAACCGTTTGTGCTGAGCCGAAGGCTCATTTTAAGACCCTGCAATTAGAATTCTTGTAGAAAAGACGTGAGCTGCAATGAAATTCCACAGGCATATTCTGGAGAGAACGTACTGGCTCTACACACACATGTATGCATGTGTGTATGTATATATGTATGCAGTTACGTACGCATGGGTGTAGGTTGTACACAACGTAAACGACGTGTCGTGCACAACTTATCTGAATGGAACAAATGTCATTGTTGAAGCGATAGAGAAGACAGCAAGACGAGACAAAACGCATATTTCATAGGGAATAGAGGTTGTATGGGAAATTATTTGCAACCAATTAATTGGTTGTAGGTACTCATAGGATGTAATCAAGGATCTCACTGTGATGTCCTGCAGCACTAATTTTTCCAAGCAATAATCCAGCGGTGGCCTCACTCAAAGATAATAGTGTCAACTATTTTGGTGTTTTCGCTGATCATGAAAATATATTCTGGGTTTGAAGGGAATCACCAGATGTAGGGATACAGTCCTACGTATGAACCTTTCAAGTTAGAAAACTTCAGTGGCAGTAACTCTCAGCATTTGGGGGAAACAGAGAGTTCCTTGCCTAGAAGCGGCATATAATTTATGGTAAAAATAAATGATATTTCTTTGCTAAGAAACTTTTAGTGTATAAAAGAAAAATATTTGCATGTAACCAAGGGGACGTTATTTTGTTGGCATGTGATGATGTTTTTTTTTGCGCCTGGATATTGCATGGTTAGCAAAACTTAAGATTGAAGGGTCTTTGTATCGGTATTTGAGTTGACAACATTGCACGAGGTCCCGAGTAGGCAATTGTTTTATAGAAGGAAGAAGCTAGGAGAAAACACGAAACCTCAAAACACGGTTGAGTCGATGATAAGTGAAAAAATTTAACTCATGAAATAGCGTGAAGACGCAATCAGACCGGAGTAGATTGATTTGTAAAAAGATAGGTTGACAAAGCACGTGAGCGGAAATTAGAATAAATTATTTCTATGTCAGACGCAGTTGAAGAGGTTACATGTGCCTAGGTCAGCAGTATTGCTTCCATTTAGTGAGGTATTGCACCCATAGAAGACGAACTTTGAAGTACCATCATGTGTATGGAACAAATATCTAAGAATTGTGTAGCTTCTCATTGTCGTATACATAAAGAATCCGGAGCTACAAAGAAAGGGATCACGTCCTGCAATGACCACAAAAACGAATAAGTTTTATGCAATTAGTTTAAAATAATGTATTTTTTTCAGATAGGCATGAATATATGTGGTTCTCATTTAGTAGACGGAACATAGATGAACTTCTGAAAGCCTGTACCTAAAATCGCCATGTGGAAGAGTACCGTCTCTAAAGAATGAAGAATGAACTATTTATTTTACGAAGCAAGATAACGTGAAATTAATACATAACGTCTCCTTTATTAACGCCTAAAGAGTTATGAGGGCTTGATTTCTATCTTCAAACAGGAGATACACCGAGAGGAGTACACGCACACACATACGTACACATATATACATGAATGTATATATATATATATATATATATATATATATATATATAT
>NC_068981.1:68037510-68040829 GCF_001194135.2 Octopus bimaculoides
ATATATATATATATATATATATATATAATATATGTATGTATTTATGTATGTATGTATGTATGTATGTATGTATGTATGTATATGTATGAGGCACAATTTGACTTAATAGAAGCCAAGGTGATGAAGATCAATCACCACACCATCTCATATAGTAAACGTCTGAAGAGCTGTTTGCCAAATTTGAGAATTTTCCCGATATTTTCAAAATGAGATGTGATTAGTTAATTCTTTTTCACCAGCTACATGAAATTCGAAGATTATGGGGAAAATATTAAGACGTGCTATTGGAGATTCCCTCATAAATCATCTTTTTGAGAGATACTCGATCTATGGAGACTTTGGAGTGCAATACTTATTTTTCGAAACTTACATAAGTTGCTTTCAGATCCCCGCTATTATTGATGACATCTGTTCTTTCCAATCAAGGATTTCTAACAATGTTAGAATTGAAAACAAATAAGACGTATTCTCTTCACCATGTTATTTCAATAGAGCAGATTGCTTTGGTAAAGAAAGTTTTAATTTAATGTGGAAAGCTTTTCACAAGTGAACAGGAAAATCGTTGTCACTGATGATGAAATGCACAGGCAGAAGCATTTTGTTGTAAGTTATTTAAACAGCAAAATGTAAAATAAGAAAATATTGATGCCAATAATCCAGTCCTGCATTTTAATATTTTTTACTTGATTCTTCATATCAAGTAGAATATTCAAGCTATCTTTTAGTTCCCCAGTTTCTTTTGTCTCATCTTGAAGTGATTATTATTTTTAAAATGACATACAGAATGATATATAGAATATTGAGAAATGAATTTAGATTTATTACTATTATGATATAGTTAATCATGCATACAATTATGCAGAAGAGAGATTAAGGTGAACATTGGGTAAAATGTAAGACCCTTTAGTTGTGGGTAAGTTTGTGTTAAAGAGGGAAAGGCGAATGCCACTGAAATTGTGTTCCTTGATACTTTGAATCAAAATATGGAAGGTTTTGCAAACTAGCATAAACGCAAATACACAAACACAAACACAGCACTCACACTTTTTAAAATACAGATGCATACAAAATACACGCACAAACATAATCACAATCACCTTCATCTTGCATACTCACATATTAAAATATATACATAGACAAACACATACATTAGATTTACACTCACATAGAATTTACGATTCTACCCGCTCACATAGAGTCACATACATTGTGCAAATTTACACAAAAACATCCATTAAATTTGCACTCCCACAGAGTGTAAATATAATATGTATATGCATATATTCATCCTATTTATGCGGTTCAGTTTTAAAGCAACGGCATTTCTTTCTTTGTTAAAGATACTGCAAAAATATTAAAAAAACTAGTACGGATGCGATGTTCACTGTACTACAATATAAATCAGAAGTGGAATATGTCTTATCGTAGTTTTATGCATCATGTTAGGTACGCACTAATCCTGTAGATGTATTTAAAATTACTTACTTAAATCATATTGAAAAGGTATGTAGAAAATCAGTTCAAGTCTTTCTATATGTATCATTTGCATAAATGAAATTACAATGAAAATATAGTCTCATTTATTTCGAAAGTTGGCCGAAATGTTTCACGAATTATATTACTGGAAAATATAAATATATAAGACAGATATGTGTCTTTATGTTTGAAGATACTCTACGCAAACAAAATGCGCATTTCTCTTATAGAAAGGAAGTTCTCATTTATATTTATGAAGGAAAGGATTTGTTCAGTTTAATAACGCAAAGCACTTTAGAAAGTGAAGTTTTAAAAATGTATTACAAGGAAAATGACACGACAAGATAGGGGAAGGAATCACATACAGCATTTTGGTGTTAATCCATTATTCTTATTCTTTAAAATCGAAATTGAATATCAATATATATAGCACTGACGTTTTTCTCGTCATAACCCTAAATACATATGGGCACACACCATATTTATATTTATATATAGGAGCATATGTTCATGTTTAGATATTGCAATATACAAAACATATGGCTATGTGAAAATACACACACACATATATAACTAGACAATTGCTGCGAAAAACGCAAGAAAGACTTACAGCAACCATTCTTCTTAGAAAAGTGAAAAGGGAAACCTCCAAGCAGTGAAATCAATCCTGTTTCTCTTATACTGAAACTAACAATTACAACATTTATTATTAAATTATCATATATTTGTGTTTGTAATATTTATTGATGGATCTATGTATGTATGTATGTATGTATGTATGTATGTATGTATGTATCTATCTATCTATCTATCTATCTATCTATCTATGTGTCTGTCTGTCTGTCTATCCATCTATCTATCTATCTACCTACCTACCAACCTAATGTGATTACTGAGAAATAACAAGGAAATTATATTGATTGCCATCTGTAATGTATTCTCGTATTCTCGGAACAATTGCCATTCGTTGAATGTATGTGAAAAGGAATTGCTCTGAAATGTATTACAGCTAATAGAATTCCGAATTGGATATAGTCGTTCCCCAAACACCCGAAAGTTGCCATTTATTTCTTTTTTTTTGGTTTTTAAATGTCTATCATTGCTGTTCATGATACACTATGCTACACAATATTTTTCGTAATTGATACAGTATAACCCATAGGGTACATATCAAGTATGCAAAATATTTTGCGACAAAATAAAACAAATATATCAAATTTTATTCATTATAACGTTTGCATTATATAGGATTAATGCTATAAATACAAAATAATGGAATGTGTAATAAATTAACATCTAAATTACGCAAAAAATGAATTAACACTGACATCTTATTTTAACAGATATATTTAGCATAATTACATAAAAAATATCTTGAAATACTAAAAAGTAAAGTTATTGAGTAAATCCCCATCAAAATCAACCACGGCCTCCATAAAAGGTCGAAATCTCATGCAACCTTTGTGGACGATGTCTTTGTTTAAGCTGGTAAATGCTGCCATAAGCCTTTCCTCCACTTCATCTTGGGTGTTACAAGGAGTTTTGTTGACCTGGCACTCAACTGCGCCCCACACATAATAATCAAAGAGGTTTCCAAATTTCCGGCTGAGTAAATTGTTATGGTGCTGTTTTTTTCTCGCAAACGGTGCCCAACTGACCCTACAATATTGTTTGGTAGACAGAATCAAAGGCAACAGTGCACATATGCAAAATAAAATCTATAAGATGGCGGCAACCTACCCATCGCAACCTGCACACACACACACACACACACACACACACACACACACACACGCGCACACACACACACATATTTATATATATATATATATATATATATATA
>NC_068981.1:68041356-68045682 GCF_001194135.2 Octopus bimaculoides
ATATATATATATATAAATATATATATATATATTTATGTGCTTGTGTGTGTATGTATGTATGAATGTATGCATGTATTTATGTATGTATAAATGTATCGCTTAGCTTAATGCTACAGTACTCTTATACCAAGGAAGACGCGTGGCATAGCGGTTAGGGTAATTGGCTCACGATTGCAAGTCATGAGTTCCATTCCCAGCAACGCGTTTTGTCCTTGAGCATAGCACTTTATTTCACGTTGCTCTAGTTCCCTCAGCTGCCAAACATTGAGTTGTCACACCTGTCTCACACTGAATCTATTTGAGAACTATGTTCCGTTGATTTTATTAACCTAAATCCTTGTCGTTGTAACCTATTGAGTGCCCCTCTTGTACCGGAACGCCAAGCTAATTAGTAATGTATGAATTACTTGAATGAATTATATGTTCAATTCAATGTAGATCTTTTTCTAGATTTTTTAACGAATATATAAAATGCTGATAAGATGTGTTTCTATTTTCAACATAGCAAATCACGTCAGGGAAGAAATCTACAAATACTTCTTATTTTCTTAATATAACTTCAGGTATATTAATAAGAAATATACAGGAGATGTTATTGAGTAGGATACATTATATTTCAGGATACGATTCGTGGTATCACTACATTCGATTTGGTAGGTAACATATAAATGGAAATCATTATTTAAAAAAAGCTAGAAGTAAAAAAAATATTGTGGAAGAGACACTCAGTGGAACAAATATATGTTTCAATCATGACCAGCTGTAAAAATGACTTTTTATATATATGTTCTGCTCTGTTTTTGATTTAGAGTTAATTATATTCGACCAGTGAATATTGTTTCAATGTGGGATTTACAAGTATGTAATAACCAAGCTAATAATTGGTTTACAAAATACTACATAATGTTGTCTTTTTTAATTATGAAAACTATATTTATATAATAAATCTGCTATACACATATAGATTTATGAACATATAGATTTATGAAAGTGTAGACATGATGCCACTATTGTGTATATTGTTATTGATAATTTCTTCCCAAATAGTTCTATGTGATATAAATACGAGGTTACATCACATCGGCTTGTGAGTGAAATACTGCAGGGATGAGGTATTGTTGCGAGTAACGAACATTTCGAATTATCTGCAGTGTCTACAAGAAATCTATTAATTATATCTCCCTTAATGAAACATAAACCCAATAAGTAGTGCCGGAAACTCAGGTGGTGCTTGTCTATAGCTTGAATCAATGATGATATACAATGCAGTATTGCCGCAACTCTACGCTGATATATCTCGTCTGTAAGCGACTTGTCGATATTTACTAATGACGGTTTGGGGAAAAACGATCTCACTTGGGAGGACTCGATTCGATATTTTAAATCAATTAATAATACTGATGTCGTGGACAACATTTCCATTTATTACTCAATAGATTTCTTGAACCAATTGAAACCACGAACAAAATTAATTATCTGTAGAATGGACAGTGTTACAAGGTGCAGAATATTAAATGTCATCTTGCCCTTTTCACGTCTTTCTATTTATGACTTGAATGATGCTTCAAACGCACGATCCATTCAAATTAGTCTTAGTATATTACTCGAGAATGCAATGAAGGATGACATGCTGCTTAATGTATCCATGAAGTACGGAGTCTTATAAAACCCGCGATCTGTACACTACGTTCATATCGTTAACAGGATTATAGATGAATCTTTCACTGGAAAGAATGCAAGTCTGTTACATGTAATATCTATAAAATGTAGTCAACCATGAAAGAATGCATTTCTTTTATCGCAGGAGCATCGTACATAGTAATAAATCAGAACATTTAATTTCAATTGCTTACGTAATCAGTGTATTGCATGTAAATATATGCATGTGTGTGCGTGTGTATCTATTTATCTGTCTGACTGTTAGTCTATCTCCATGTATATATATATATATATATATATATATATAGAGAGAGAGAGAGAGAGAGAGATAGTTTAAATATTAGTAAAAATGAAATCATATTAAAATGTTGCACTCTTTTATTGATTACTTTTGCATTTATTTAATGGAGTGGAGCGTTGACCTTACAAGAGTGCTCACAACTATAAACCTTGTGTTTAAATAAGGCACACTCTGTATATTGTAGTGTATTAGCAATTGGCTTTTTGTTTTTCCAATGTATTTTTACGGCCCAAATTATTTTGGAGGTGGTTTGGACTTCAACATGAACCATCTTCATGGAAGTTCATCTAGCATGTGGACCTAAAATTTAAAAGCATATTGTTCGTCGAGTTGTATTCGAAACATGATTAATGTGAGTGGTTTCTCGCAGGTTTCTGTTTTTTTTTCTATGTATATTTCAATTACATATAGTGCTGATTGTGACCAATCACTTAAAAACTAATTCAAAATTTCACAACTACTCACAAATCCCCAGTAAGTATCAATTATAACACTCTTTATTAGTAGATTTTCTGAAATTTGTGATGAATATTTATAATTTATTCATAAACTATATTAGCTTCTCATTGACATATTGAAAGTTGTGACATTAAGCAATTTATATTACCATAAGATGTCTAGCACGCCAAAGAATAGCAGAATATTAACATGATATCTATTAGTGAGTTAAAAGCAAAGACCAAATTGAAATACTTAACTCGTATGAACCGGAGAAATCTTACGTTTTATGAAATTTCTTATTTCTATTTTCATAGTGGAATACGTAATTGTGACATTATCGAATAAAGTTTAATATTTTGTATATATCTTTGATATCGTCGTATTGTTAAATGCATTAAATTGCATCGTCTCCATACTCATGCACGCGCACACCCACACACGCTCTCACAAACGCATTGGAGCATTGTTAAGCTTGTTGAAACCAAAACACACGACTTTGTTTCGTTTGTTGTAACTTTCGTTTATGCTTTCAAATTCTTTCCACAATAAAGAATGTGAAATGCATGAGAGTGTTTGGAAATAAAGTCACAAAGAGGTAAAATTAGATGCTTGAAATAGACAGGATAGTTGGTTCTAACGAACAACGCACTGGTCCTGTATGCACTTGAAACTCAGCAAACTTGTAACATTAACACACACGCACACACACACACACACAGGCACACACACACACACACACACACACATCTCACTTATTGGATTAAGGGGGTGTGAAATGGGTGTGAAATGATGGGGATGAGCTATATGAGGTTGCCATGGATATCTATGATGGTGCAGAGTAAGGATGAGGTGAGCCTTTGCATCCTAGATGTCCTTAAAACAGAGCTAAAAGAGGCGGATATAAGAGTGTATAGGTACGGCGGTCCTGGAATGGTACAAGACACAATGGTCACGATATGGATAAGATAAGGAAGAACATTATGCTAAATATTTAGTCAAATCAACATGATGATAAAGTTATTTTAATAAGGCAACTCCATACTACAACATTGCATTAGAAAGGTCCAACATTAATAGAATAACTCATATTGAACCAAATATTGATACAGCAAGAAGACGTAGACAGAGTAAAATATTATGATACTCTATTCTATATCGCAAGAATATACCTACACCTTATCTGGAAACTCGTCGAAATAACTGATAAACACTTCCCCCACTCCCATAATTACCATAAGTACTTCTTTAAGAATACATTGATAGTTAGCTACATGTGCCTTCACAACATAAGGTTGGTTATTTTCAGCCACAATAAAAATAAAAACATTAAGAACATCGCGAAATTATCCTGTTATTTAATGACCTCTGAAAAATAGTTGCCTCAGAATACTATTAATGTGCAACAGCAGCATTATGTATTTGAAGGGAACAGCTAAAACACATATTGGGATAGTGGGAAACACCTTCAAAATGCTATATAACGCAACAATTGAGTTCATTCAGAAATAAAAGCAAAAGGACACAGAATATCTTTATGCAATATGGTATGGACTCTGAAAACCAGTGGATGTATTCCACTGAAATTAGATAAATAACCTTCCTACAGATAGTCAGTAGCGACGCCTGCTGGGTTCGGCTGCTCTGCATTGACAAGGGGCAATACTCTGAAACTAGTCTAGTCTGCAGATGCCAAAGCAGCAAGGGGAAGCTGCTGATCTCCCCTGTTCGAAGGTTATAAAGGACACAGGTTCGTGTGTCACATAGCTAGCTAGAGGCCATGGCCTCTTGGAGCTAATCCACGGCAGCATTGGTCCTATTTTTGGGACCGCCATGTTGGCTTGGCGATAACTATTAATTTCCAGTACCGCTACCATAGTCTCCTTTAGAGAGACTTAGAAATATTAATATATATATATATATATATA
>NC_068981.1:68047331-68048061 GCF_001194135.2 Octopus bimaculoides
TATATATATATATATCTATATTCAAATGCTTGTATACATGTGTATGTGCGTGTGTAGGTGTATGCTTGCATACATATCTGTGTTTTTCAGTCGCTAAAGAGTACCATACATATCACGTGAAGTATAACTGTAATTCTTCCCTTGCTCTCTTCATGTGATAATATTAATTAGTATTACTGTCACAATCATCATAAGTATTTTATTTCTCTTCTTAGTTTTCTAATTTGGAATAGGCTAATTTGGTGGGGTCCATAAATGAGCGTTCTTATCAAAGACTTTCAACATATTCAGCACCGAGAAAAATGCTGTATGTTCACAACATGGTAGAATGTATATGATGTTTCGAATGTATTTCTGTCTGAACTAATCAGCTTTTACTATATCTGCTCCACAGTGTTGTGATGATGACGATAATGACCATCGCTATGAAAATGTTGATGAACATGATGCTGGTGGGATTAGTAATTGTGGTGCTGGTGTCAGCAGTGATAGCGGCGGTGCTAGGAAAGGCGATTATAGATGTTGGATTTAATAATACTGACGTTCGAAACAACTTACATAATCTTGCTTCATTTACATTTATATTGTAAAGCGAATTATGAATACAAAAAGCTGCCAAAACATATATACGTATAATTGTATTAATATAGGCCAGGAATACATACCACAAGATTGTGTGATAAATATTCTATCAATATTATATGTATGAATGTGTGTTTACGTGTATATA
>NC_068981.1:68048177-68048759 GCF_001194135.2 Octopus bimaculoides
ATATATATATATATATATATATACCTATACATATATGCCTACATATGTCTGAATGTATATATATTAATATTAATATATATGTATACGTATGTACGTCTCATTTCTCTCCCAAAGAAAATCCAAGAGCACTGCTTTAACGTGTTCAATGAAACTAGTCATACTAATATTTTAGGTTTCCTGGGGCCTACGGGCATCTGAAAGCATATCAAACTATCGCAGGTCATTAAGCGTTTAGCTCAGGGAATGCAGCCGAACATAAATACGCACATATATGCATACATATACGACGGTATTTCATGCCGTGCTCTTCAAACAATTTCACTTATATTGGTCGGTCTGAGGTCATAGTACATAGTACAAGACACTTGGTCAAGGTGACGCACGGTAGATCTGAATCTCAAACCTTGTTGCTGCAAAATGAGTTCTTAAAAACATTCCTGCCTAATGGATGTGTAAATGGTGCGTTACATTTCCAACGGGGACAAGCGTTTGAAAACGTGTGGAAAATTGGGAAAACGATACAATAATAGATGAGACAGAACGTTGAAAATTTTTGCGGAGGATTGTAGCGTTACTTTCGCT
>NC_068981.1:68048769-68051950 GCF_001194135.2 Octopus bimaculoides
AAAAAAAAGAGGTTCGAAATATAGCGTAAATGTGACTTGTTCTAAAAGTGTGAAAGTCATAGTGAATAAGGAAGTATAAGGATTGAATTTTGGAAACATTGAGCTATAGTAATCGTTGACATTAGATGAAGTCAATGTAATGAAAACCTATTTACGGGAAATTTCGAGAGAAATATTATACTAAGTTAAAGAATATGGAGATTTGTTTGTGCAAAAGATAAATAAATCATTTATAAGTTTTTAATAGTTTAATTGATACTACTACGTTGAAAAGCTAAACAGCAAACCGATTTTAGCCTCAAGGTTATAGAATTTAAGGTTATAGAATTATTGGTTTCGTTTGAAACAATGAAAGGATTAAATTCACTAGAATTATCAATGTTTTGTATTGAGAATGAACAGAAATTTAAAGTTCTCAATATCAATATTTCAAAACTGAAACGCGGTAGTAAGTTATTTCATGACAATTGTTAAGGTAAACATTAACTGAGAATTTGAGGGTGAGACAAATATGTAGAGATATTAAAATAATGTAACAAAAAGTTGTAGATATACTAATTTACAACTTAACGTAGGTATAGTAAATTTCAATCTAACAGTCAAGAAACTTTTTAGACCTAAATTTTTATCAAGAAAGCAGATCCCGGTAATAACAAAGAATAACCGGAGAAATTATTTAAAAAGGTATATATACAGAACACAAATTCCGTTAGAGAGTGTTAGCAATCGAAACACTGTGCTATATCCGGGATAAAACGATAATTGTGTAATTGTTGATATTTGTTCATCTTATGGTACTTTATGCGAATATATTTGAATATATTAGATTACATCCACTTAAGGATATTATGAATTTATGACTAAAGCATAAATATATGATATAATATAATGATATACAATATCATATTCGATAATATGATACAATATAACTTCATATATATACAATATAATTCCATATGATATAACACCATATATATGTATATATATCTGTGTGTGTGTGTGTGTGTGTGTGTGTGTGTGTGTGTGTGTGTGTGTGTGTGTGTATGTATCTATGTATACCATGTGCTACGGTGTGCATGTGTGTGTGAATGTATGTGAATGTATGTGAGGCTATGTAGAGTTAAGAATAAGAATTCTCTCAAGTATTCCCGTAGTATAGAAATTCTCATTCTCATTTATGCTCTTTCACTCCACACTCTCATCGTTGAGTATACAATTTCTACAGGGAAATCATGTCCGATGTCATTTATTAATTAATTATCAAGTCAGGTCACGTTTCAATTGAATTCTATGGCTGCAGCATAATGTTCGTCATATAAGTAACTACTCAGTAAAATTGACTTTTAAAGCAGTGATCAATTTGTTTCGAAACTACCAATTATGATGATATAAGAAACATACGTTTAGGACATTTCAAATCACTAGATATATTCATTCTGCATATGTTCTTCTAGGAAAAGAACTCTTATATGGCAGTTCTTCTGAATTATCCCAATAGAAAGCTAATTATATCTAGTTATTTCCAATGTTTTTATAATGTTTCTTCGTGAATGTTTTTTTCTATGACTATAGACTACACTGTTTTCTTACGTTGTCATTATTACAACGGTTACGTGTTATCAAATATACTTACTTGCATTTTCCGCCATGACTTTCAGTGCAAAGACGCGCCCATATCACACACACATTTACATAATACACGTAGAACATATTAAGTGGGATAATTTGCATCATCATTACACATCGTCTAAATGCTATGATATAGATGAAAATCAAGTTTTATTTGAGTAGCTGTAGTATTAAAATTGATCAAAAAGAATGTTAGATACCCTATTAAGGTATTAAAAAATAACTATAGCAAAGATTTGTTACTGCAAACATGCATAGCTGAAATTTTCCAGTTATTAAGGCAAAACATCTGACATACCATTCGAAAATCAGAAATGTTATTAGATTGTTGTTACCAAAGAATATTCGACGTGTATATATATTTAATATGCTATGAAATTTGATGATTAGCTGCAGCTGCCATACGCAATTTTTCATAGATTCTCTTAAACAACAGGTGATAATGGCAATAAGAATGAAATCAAATTTCTGCCTGCGAATTAAGATAAGAATTGACGGTTCTCGCATAAAAAAATTCGATTCAAACATCGTACTGTCAGTAGATCCCTACCCAAAAGTACAGTGGACCTGAAATATTTAGAGAAGTTAACACTTACAAATGAGTCAATGCTATATATATATATATATATATATATATATATATATATATATATATATATACATACATAGAGATGCATACAGGTTCTGATCAATAAGTATCTGGACTATTTCCATAGTTTTGAAGCTGAAGCACGCAGAGTAAAGCCGCTTCACACAAATTGACCTTGACATCCGTTGTGATCGCGCAAAAACTTTTAACGTTCTAGCTCACTTCTAGCTATTTCCAGAAGTGCTTAGAAGGAACGTGTGTAGCGTGTGACCATAAAAGAGAAAGTTGTCATGGTGATACGTGCTCACAGGAATACGCAATGTTGTAGAAAGTGTATAGAGAGGGGTGTATGAGTGATTCCTGACGTCTCAAAGATGGCCGAAAAATGTCGATATTGACGAACGATCTGGGAGACCTGTAACCAGCAGAACTGAGGAAAACATCACATCACAGATGCAGCTGTGAGGGGAAATCGACGAAATACCACCCGTGAGTTATCAAAGGAGGTGCAGATTAGTTATGGTTTAGTTCAGTAAATTATCACTGAAGATTTGTGTATGAAACACATGTCTGCCAAGTTTGTGCCAAAACTCTGGTTTCAGGTGCACAAGATCTCCTTGACTGTGACGAAAACGATGAAAACTTTGCGATGGACCATGAGCTGGTATCGGTAAGCTTTTGGCAAAATTTCACGCAGATTCTCTGCTCAACGTAGTCAATGCGAGGATCAAACGTTACACACCTTCATTCCAAGAACTACTGTAAACAGTGGAAATGAGGTAGGACGTTAAAACTTAGTGCAAATGCACATCAGCGTTCACTGTCAACCTGTGCGAATGGACTTCACTCTGCGTGCTTTAGTGTCGTTAATATAGCAACGGTCCTGATACTCATTGATCAGACTACGTATATGTGTGTGTGTGTGTGTGTGTGTGTGTGTGTGTGTGTGTGTGTGTGTGTGTG
>NC_068981.1:68051960-68052971 GCF_001194135.2 Octopus bimaculoides
GTGTGTGTGTGTGTGTGTGTGTGTGTGTGTGTGTGTGTGTGTGTGTGTATTAGGTCATCACATAAATAATGCAGTTTTTCATTTTGTTGAAATAAAAGTTGGAGGGGCACGGGATAAACTACCTGTATCAACTTGCTGTAAAAGCAGGTAGTAATTGTAGCTTATCCTTATCTTTTATGTAAGTTTTGAAGAATGCTGCTCGATTTTAACACTTATTATTTCAAAGCTACAATGATGGTGACAAAGGAGCATATTCGGCATATTTTGCTTTATGAGTTCAATAAAGGCAACAACCCAACGGAAAGTGCGAAGAATATTAATGCAGTATATGGGGGTAAGTCAATACGCGTATGCCAGTGTCAGCTGTGGTTCCAGAAATTTCGAGCTGAAAACCACAGCCTAGAAGACGAGCCTCGCCCTGAAAGATCTGTAGAGCTCGAGAAGGACATCCTGCGCACCCTGGTGGAACAAAACCCCATCGTAACTGTTGAGGAACTAGCAGAGAAGCTTGGATTTGGTAAATCATACTTTCATTCAAATCAGTTCGAGAATGAAAACGTCAATGTTTGGATTCAAGACGAAAGGTGTTCTTCAATCAGAATGATGCTCGGCCAAATACAGCGAGGATGACATTCCAACGGCTTAAGCAGTTTAAATGGGAAACAATGCCCCAATCACAATATTCGCCTGACATTGCCCCATCTGATTATCATTTGTACCGCAATCTTCAAAATAACTTAGACAGAAAAAATATGAATTCTGTAGACGAGTACTGGAGTAGTATGTTTCGTCACGGACAAGGGAATTTTGGAAGAGGAGCCTTGGAATTCTACCTAATAGATGGAAGAGCATTGTAGAAGCTGAAAGAGTGTATATTTTAGATTTTAAAAAAAATGTGTATCTTAATTTTCAAAAATAAAAGAATTATAAAAAAAAACCGTATTTACAGGTGACCCAACACACACACACACACACACACCTATATATATATATATATATATATATATATAT
>NC_068981.1:68054282-68058840 GCF_001194135.2 Octopus bimaculoides
CGCAGGTCTCTGCCCCATGATTCGTAATCCGATTTTTGTACAAGTGTATATGGATGCATGAATTATTGCGCAATTTAATCATATATATATATATATATATATATATATATATGAATGTAGTTAATGTAGTTAATGTAGTTATTTTATTTGTTTTGTTTAAAGCTTTATAGTCATACCGATGCCATATAGCTAGCTGTAATTAGATTTCGGATCAGTTTATAATCAACCTGCTAAATATCGTAAAGAATTTAGTAAACCTCTTTCCTGTCTCCTCCTCTAGCCGCAATATTTTAGATATAGAGAAATGCAGTTTGGCAATTCGGTTTTTATAATTCTATATGTCACGCGTGCATATGCACTTGCGCGTGGCATCTTTGTTTCAGTTTTTTAACTTGATATATCCCGGTATCGTAGATATGAAAGGAATCAACATTAAATATCTTAAACTTTTATATCTGCTAATGTATATGGTATAGTCCCTGTTTTTCAGTTATATAGGTTGTGATGTGCCAATCGCGTAGGAGATTTCTTTTATGTAGAGGTAGAATGCCTACGCGGTGATATCAAAAAGGATGAGTGCATGGTTATGCATGCGTTGTCAATTGCATCAAATTCTCACTGTATGTTTTGCTTTGTAATTTTGTAGATATCTAGCCTAACTTCAAATGCATTCTATCAACAATATAGCTTCTTTTTTTAAGAATTGCAGAAATAAAACCTGCCTAATATTTTGGAAGATGCGGTTTTCTAAATGGTTTGTGTAAGATTTAGACAATCACGTCAGAGGATCTCTGGGATCGTGATAACGTTAATGATCCGAATTGAACGCAAGATTAGGGCTACTACCTCAGACCGGCTTCTCACACATTATGACACATTACTCAAAAAAGGAAAAACAAAAAAAGAAGAAAAAGTCAATACGAGTGTTTTGTAGTGCTATGCATTGGAATAAAATTCGGATTGAAGTGCAATATATTAATACCACACCAATCTGTACAGTTAATATATTGCGTGCGTGACCGTAGTTTCATATGTGGCTTTCGTCGTACGAGTCCTCATATTGTGAAGTTTTACTATAAGACAAAAGTAATACGGGAATGAGGGAAGGGAGAATGATAAATAATTATCTAGGGTATAGTTACACTCCCCTTTGAAGTAGCACAGGATGTTATTTTATTTTGCATGCACGTCAAAGTGTAAACATATAGAATTTGTAACATATGTGATCTGAGATATCAAAAGATTAGATGGAAAACTCGGTTTCTAACATGATTCAAAAACATTTCCCTCTTGTTATACGCAGCCTAGTAGGCTAGAAACAAATAGCAACCGGTTTCACAGAGTATCTTTTTATGTATTCTGCGAAAACCGGTCGCTACTTGCTGAATGACGTAAAATGATTATTTACAGGAAATCACAACTGCAGAGAATTTGCATCCATTAAAAGGTGAATTCTATTTCTGCATCACTCTGAACTGCTTCTTATAGAATATTGACTAGTAATTTAATAATTTATGAATTAGAGATATGGTAACTATGCATGAGCATGCTAAGTAATTTCATAAGATCTTTACTGTGGGCATTATCTGACACATCATAATTTTCTATGACCTCTATGGCCCCCAGAGTTTTGCTAAACAATAAATCAATAGTAATTTACTGCTGTCCTTGGACAAAACTCTGCACAAAATACTATGAGTGAGACAGTATCATATTGCCGCATTTGGAAGCAATATTCCTTCACATGAGTTTACTAAATCGCTTGCTGAACAATGCATGAGGGATAACAAATGATTAATTATAAAGTATTCTACTAAAACAAATATACAATTCTGTATGCTTAAACATGATCTAATATTTTAAAAATACATGTCGGCAATAACGTATTTTTTTTATTATACACATGTCGTAACAAGTGGAGGTTTATAAATTCAAGCGGGGTATCAGCATGAACCAAAATGATTTGACAGACTCAACAGTGAATCTCTCTCAAATTAAACATTTCTATCAAAAGCCTACGAAGGAACATATGATTATATACGGCTAGGAATGCTATATCTGAAAGTACACCAATATGATCACGGTGGAGAAACATTTATCAAGAGGCCACCTTCATTTAGCTCTCCTTTTGTAAATAGATGCGAAATTTCTTTGGACATGAAGTTTTACTAGAAGCCTTAGGATACAAAAAAGGCGTCGTGTTACAGAAATGTGCCAAAACCAATATGTTAAGGTATTTATTTCAACGAGTCAATAAAAATAATGCCAATATATTTATAAATGAATTTCACTCAAATAGTTTTTCCCTACTGGAATATGTGTAGGTATTTGTTTTTTTTTTATATTTGAAGTACATCTTCTTTACCTCACCTCTATATTCATTATCGGCATTGCCATCGTCATCGCTGTCGCTGTCGTCATTGTCAAGCTTGTCATAAATCAGCGATGCCTTCGTTGATATTGGAGCTCCCCCCTCCTGTTCATATCCTCCTTATTATCATTATACATTTACAATTCGTACCTATGCATATAGGAATTGTCCAATGCAATTATATATATTGTTACACTATATTGTAACATACATTTAAGAATAGGTTTAACAAAAATAGAAATATTTTTATTTCTAAGTCTCTCCAAGAGAGACAACGGCAGCGGTATTGAATATTAATAGTTATCGCGAAGCCAACATGGCAGTCCCAAAAATAGGACAATAATGCCGTTGATTAGCTCCAAAAGGCCATCGCCTCTAGCTAGCTATGTGACACACGAACCTGTGTCCATTATAACCTTCGAACTGGGGAGGTCAGCTGCTTTCCCTTGCTGGTCTGGCATCTCCAGACTAGTTTCGGAGTATTGCCCCTTATCAAAGGGAAGCGGCCGAACCCAGCAGGCGTCGCTACTGGCCGTCTGTACGAAGGTTTATTTAACTAAATTCAGTGGAATACATCCACTTGTTTTCAAAAATAGAAATATTAATATTTCTAAGTCTCTCCTTCGAACAGGGGAGGTCAGTCGCTTCCATTTGATGATACATAGATAAGGGGCAATACTCCGAAACTAGTCTGTAGATGCCAGATCAGCAAGATAAGAAATGTAACTTAGTGCCATGTATGTATGTATGTATGTATGTATGTATGTACGTATGTATGTATATACAGACACATATAGTCTTATTCTTCTTTCTTTTACATGATTCAGTTATTTGACAGCGGCGATGAGGGAGCACTGCCTTTAGTCGAACAAATCGTCTCCAGAACTTATTCTCTGTAAGCCTAGTATTTATTATGTCGGTTATGTTTGCAGAACCGCTATGTTACGAGGATTTAAACACACCGACATCGGTTGTCAAGCGATGGAGGGGATACAAACACAGACACAAACGAATATACACATATCTATCTATCTATCTATCTATCTATCTATCTATCTATATATATATCTATCTATCTATCTATCTGAAGTAACCACATCGGGTCGTCCAGATCGTAGTTAGATAGTGTATTCTGTAGGACAGTGGATAAGGATAGAGTAGGTTGTCCACAATCCCACATAGTCAGCTACACAGACCACAAATTTGTCACTTGTACGCTTGACTTAGATAAGGCACATAGACAGGGTTGCTGGAAGCTGAACGCGTCGTTCACGGCACGCCAGGCTTACAGGGACCGGATTAGCACTTTAGTTAAGAGAGCATCAACGGGTGCCATCATCAACAACAGATGGTGGTATGCCCTCAAAAAAGCAATCAAGTCAGAATCGGTTAGGTACAGTAAGGCCCTAGCGTTAGACCGAAATAGAATAGAGGGAGACCTAGTTAAGAAATTAGAAGAGGCACTTAGTACTGACATCGCGTCCAACGTAGTGGCGGCGAGGTTGGCCCTCGACCAACATTTCAACGCCAAACACGAAGGATGCGTTGTCAGAGCTAAGATGCGTGCTCTGAGGGACGAGGGAGTTGGAGCGGCCCGTGAGGCCCGAGAGGCCCGAGTAGCGGAGGCGCATCGAGGCAACAAAGCCACCATTAGGTCTCTGACAGATGAAGAAGGGCGCGAATTACTTGAGCCTGAAAGGATGTGCGAGGCCTTTCAACAGCACTTTGCCCGACTGTTCGGGACAACTGGTGGGTCAGAACGCAGAGTAGACTTTAGTGCCTTCTTGCATGGCCTGCCACGACTCTCAGCAAGAGAGGCGGCGTGTTGTGAAAGACCAATCACAGCCGCGGACGTACGGGATGCGATGGCAGGCTGCAAGGGAGACAAGTCGCCAGGGTTGGATGGTCTGCCCTACGAACTTTATTGTAGACCATCACTACTTGGAAGCCGTCCTCATAACGGCTGGTTTCGGTCCCGTCTTCCGTGGTTGGATCGCTGCCTTATACAGCGGCATCCGCTCGGTAGTTCGCGTAAACGGTTATCTATCCAGACCCTTCGGCATCATGCGTTCGGTTCGTCAAGGATGCCCCCTCTCGGCCCTTCTGTATGTATTGACTCTTGAGCCTCTACTGCGGACGCTGGTGACGCTGAGGGGCATTCCACGAGAGCTGGGATGTGGGACGAGC
>NC_068981.1:68060344-68065806 GCF_001194135.2 Octopus bimaculoides
CTCTCTCTCTCTCTCTCTCTCTATATATATATATATATATATATATATATATATATTTGTGGAGCATATTTTCTTTAAACTCTGAGTGTAGATTTTGTCATTGAGTACGGTTTAGCTACAGATCTGCCATTTATTCCTTGTCCTAGATATAGAAGCTATACCACCAATAAATTAAGTGATTCTCTTATATTAGCCTATTTAAATGCAATATGGAAGTGACACATTCAATCGATAATACAACATAATGCATTGCTTTTAACAGTAAGTTTATTTTTACTACATTAATTTTAATCGTTTTCCTTGAAAGCCAAAGATAGTATCAATACAAACACAATTTTCAGGAAGAACTAAACACAGGAAATATAAGTATTAGAAGACTCTCAACGCATACAAATACAATAATACAAATATAAAACAGGAAATAATGAAAATAAATTACAAGACTAAATAAATACAAATAACTATGCGCGCGCACGCGCGTGTGTGTGCGTGTGCGTGAGGCTGTGCATATGTGAGAATGCGTGTATGCATCGTTCATTTTTTGTCTTGCACATGTTTCAATGATTAGACCACAGCCATGCTGGGGCATCGCCTTCACTTCTTTTTTAGTCGAATGAATCGATCCCAGTAATTATTTTTAAAGTCTGTACTTATTCAATCGGTCACTTAGAGCAGCTTAGTTACGGCGACCAACACAAGCATAAAGAAACACATACATAGATATTTACATACGCGCGCGCACACACGCACGCTAACACACACACACATGCACACACATGCACATACATATATGACGGGCTTCTTTTAATTTCCGTCTACAGAATCCACTGAAAAAGCTTTAGTCGGCCCGAGGCTATAATAGAAGACACTTGCTGAAGGTGCCCCGAAGTGGGACTGAACCTGAAACCTTCTGATTGGGAAGCAATCTTCTTAGTACATAGCCACATATGTATATGATTTAAAACGTATCAAAATCTACGAAACCAACGCTGTTCTAATGGATTTATCGCACTATTCAGAAGTATATAAATATGCAACACAATTGCGTATACGCCCACACAGAAACACACTCACAAACACATGCATATATTTAATGTCACCAATTACTAACGTTCAAAATGTGCCCGTGGACAAATGAAGAAATTTTGGTAAAATTTTCAAAATATGAGAACTGTCCACTAAACAAGT
Organism: Octopus bimaculoides; assembly: GCF_001194135.2. Taxonomy (NCBI): domain Eukaryota; kingdom Metazoa; phylum Mollusca; class Cephalopoda; order Octopoda; family Octopodidae; genus Octopus; species Octopus bimaculoides. The sequence continues at coordinate 68,061,533 of NC_068981.1, forward strand.
GTTCTAAATTGCCTGATTTTTTAATTTGTTCGAGATAGGAAGGGAGGGTCAGAGAGGGAGAGAGAATAAACAGAGAATGACAGGAAAAGAGCGAGGGAGATGTGCAGAGGTAACCGCACTTAGATATGGTTTCCGTTCGGTTCATCCTTTTATCTTATCAATAAAGAAAACCACGAAAACGACCACAAGTTTCATTTCATTGAAAATTATGTATTAGAATTTTAAGAAATGATACGGCGTAATTGCTGGGCATGCTCTTGAATATTAGCTGATGCATCAACTGGCATGGAATATTATTGAAAATTGAAATGATCACTTGCATCTCAATGGCGCAGATGTTACTCACCAAAACATTATGGACACATTTACCATTTAGATACCATAATTTTGCCTTACCTTTGCAAAGAAATATCAGTATTACTAAATATTTTATGCATATATTGCGTGAATTTAAATGTTTAAAGAATTTGTGTTGTCATTTTACAACATTAAGTATCTTAGACAGACGCTTAAATATGATTTACTCATATGAAAATTGAATTTCATTAATTAAAAATTCTTGCATAGTAAGAAGGTTTTTTTGTATTAATTTTCAGACTCTTCTAATTAAAATTTTCTACACGAAACGAAACAATTCCAGGTACTTTTGTGTGCGGATTCTAAGATTTGACATTAGTTTTGTGAAGCTGTTTTACATTTTGATATATGTAAACTTCTTAAATAATGAGTTGTCTTAATATAAATACGATTTTAACTGCTGAAGGATAGGTAAATATTAAGGTTATATTCTTTTTCTTTAGCATCTCTTTTTACCTGTGCGTAAATAAGAAATGACAACATGTTCTCTTTGTGGTGAATAGACTTTGTGATAAAAAAAAAAGGGAAAAACATCGATACAATTTTTGTTACTGCATTCGAGAGAGCAACATATTTTCCTTTTTATATTAAAATCGAGGCTAAGCTTAGGACTTACGTTTTTCATAAGGGTAGTAAAATATGTTAAAAGAATTAATTGTAATGAAGAAATAGATACAGAAAATGTATAAATGTTGTGTAGAATTGTGAAAACTCTTTACCGAACACTTTGATATTTACTCTTGTATTATTTTTTATGAAAGCGTTCCGGCGCTCCAGAAAAAATATAAGAGTGTATTTTGATTAGAAAGCAAGATAAACAACTGCACACAGCGGTGTCATTTTCAAATCAGTATTTATATGAATTATTCAGTCTGTATCGTCACATCTGGCGGAACCAATATGACTTGAAGTTGACTTCACTTGATAATAGTGGAAGTGTATATAATGGAATATATTTAGCACATTCAATTCTGGTTCAATGTCATAAACAGAAAAAGAAAAATTAAATCAACAGTCTGAAAATATAGTCCCTGTTCTAAAAAAAAAAAAAGTCTATATCAGGAAGCTAACATTGTTTTATCAAACAAGAAAAGAGAGAATTCTCTCTTGCAACAACCAACATGAAAAAAATTGTATGCTGCAATGACATAGCAGAACGTCTCGAAAATGAGAATATCTAATTCTTGTCCGAACATTCCGTGGCATTTGTTATATAAATGGATACACGTGTAGTTTGAAACGAGTGTTATAGCAGAATAGTAATCCTCATTTATTTTCTTCAAATGCGCGCTCAATAAATTGCTCTTGAACGTGTACTATAAAGAAATATACTTACTGCTGGTTTGTATTGATCATGAAATGATGGAATTTCTGCTTGCGTCAATAAAGAAGACTTTCGAAACCCACCATCATGCATCTATATGTAGGTTAGTGGTTATAAACAGTATCCGTGGAAAAATAACAGAAATTTCAGAGGGAAAGCATCGCTCTAAGCACAGTGAACAGCATTAACAAGCCATTTGTTAACTGAGGAACAAGCTTTGCCCATCACCATATATCTAGCTATAATTGGTGAAACAATTTGTTAAGCTCTTAGACAGACTCTTTCTAGTGATAGCCACATGAATAATGTTCACCAAAAATTGCAGCAGTCGATTGAATTCAGACAAATGTCCTAATTTGTTTATCTGATGTAAGTGGGATTTAAGCCTTACGTATCATGAACTTAAAACCAGAAAATTAAATTAGTTGTTGTGATGCATTTAATTCCAGCTTTATTGTCCTAAACAACGCAATAAATCTAATTCATTTTTGTATTGTTATGAACTATAGAACAGAGAGCTGATGACAACGTTTATTCAATCACTATCATCATCATGATGACCATTGAATATGATCGTCCTCTTATAATTTTTGTATAAGGACTACGTTATGTGGCAAAATCAATATTTGCTTAATTAAGCTTAGAAAATTAGCATAAACTTTTAACATTTAAGAAACTCTCAATTATTATATTCAAATCTTTATGATTTGCGTTTAAGAAAGATACAAAATAAGAAAGGTTATGTCAACAATAACAATTTCTGCGTCAAACTGTTATAAAGTACCTATGTGTAGAGATCTAGAAAGTTACGTAAAATTTCGATTTTGAAGGGCTGAAATTTCACCCCACTGTGTATAAATACATTTTGTTACCACTTCGTTTTAGATATAGAAGCTAAAATTTGTAAATTAATTCAAATATGTAAAGCAGTGTTGACTTTGGTGGGCTCGAAATGTTAATATTCTGAAGGAATCAAATGCATTTACAGTATGCCTTTATGTTCACCTCCAACAGCTTCCTGTCCTTCATCTCTCCCAAAAGTGAGCTTCATGTTTCTGCAACTATACCTAACAATGTAGGTGTGTTTAATGTTTCATCTAATAAGGTGAAAAAGATGCAAAGTTACGAAACAAAAGGTCTAAATGTTTAAGCGTCTGCAAATTTCATTCAGAAAAAAATATATTAATATATCTAGCACGCATTACTTGTGATTTATGGTATAATACAATGCGTTGAGAATAGTACTGGCAATTGAGCGACTTATTTTCAACGGATCACTGTTGCAATTGTTTACCAGGTCACACTGTATCTGTTTACACTTAATATAAAATGCTAGTGAAATATTGTCCTTTCAAACGCACTGAAATTCCTATTTGGCTTTCTGAATTCCATAGTTTCCAACTATATATTACTATATATATATTGTTCACATATGTATATATGAAATGCTACAAGCTTGTTTGTATTTAATGTATCTTTTTATTACTTCAAAATCTATGTAAATAAATTTAAGCTTCGTTTGTAGCATGTGTAAAGGATAATGCCTGATCGTCATTTATAACTAAAACCTTACAATCTTAGATAATTAAATATAGGCCAGGAGCATATGCCAGTAACTTAGGCTAGTAGAATTTTGGGTAGTTATGTTGTAAATTTAGCGTAAATATCTAAGGAAAATTTTCTTTTGGCAAGCGATGATGACAGGAAAATAAGTATAAAACGTTGCTTTGGTAGATTAATCTTTGGAAGTATTTTCATTTGGTATTAATTAACTTTGGCAACTGCTGTTCTGCTACTTGAAGTACGACTATATTTCATTCAAGTGAAATATGACAATTTTCGTACTGGTAATCGTAAGAAAGCGTGCAGTGTTTTCTCTCAAGACAGTTGAACCAAGCGTTTAATCAAATATCATCATGCACTGTATGCTATGCATGTAAAGGAATTACATTACACGGCTGACTTTCTGGCTTTTTTACAATAGGCTGATAATGCAAAGACGAAACGTATGTGCAGAATGACACAGCATTAATAATTTTACGGCATTTCCTCTATAGTCCTTACTGAATGTTTTGGACACAATCCAAACGAAAGCATGACGTATAACATGAGATCCAACCTTTACAGATGATCAGTTAAATCTATAGCATTTATCTTGTCACTGTTATTTAAAAGGTTTAGCTTTCTTGTTATTCTACACCATAATTCTCATTCACACTTCGTTCTATTTTGTACAGTGCTTAATCAATCCGATTCTGCATGTGTGGGCATTTACACTGATAGACACAAAAAGTCACCATTATCACCACATTGCAACTGCTTCTAATAAACACAATAATATTGTTTCTTTCTACCAATCCATGCACTAATGAATCTAGAAATTCTATAGTACAAGCGTACACTGTTGTATTTTATTAATGATGACAGGGAGGTTAAAATATGAAGTATATACAACAAAGATACACAAGTCTTACACAATTATCATACCAATGGACGAATATTTCAGAGTCAATCATTTCGAGTGAAGTTTGGACATTAATTAGAATAAATTTCTCCATAGTCGTCATGTATGTATATATATATATATATATAT
>NC_068981.1:68071023-68073544 GCF_001194135.2 Octopus bimaculoides
TATATATATATATATATCAGTGTAAGCATGACTGCGAGCAGTTCGTTGCGCAGCAACAGCATTGTATAAATTGTTTTATAATGATAAATTTGAGGACATAATATCTTTTACCAGCTCAAACTGAATGTTACATGAAAATCTGGAGGTTAAGCTTGAGTACATGCTGTATATTGAATATTTGACATTTCTGCAAGATCGGTTAGATTTCAAGGATATTTTAAATGCTAACTTGCCTCTTTCAACGGTTCCTGCTTTGATGCCAGATAATCTGGAGGCTAAGCTTGAATACATGCTGCATGTTTATCATTTGACTCTTCTGTAAAATCGGTTATATTTCAAGGCTATTTTAAATGTTAACTTGCATCTTCCAACAATTCTTGTTTCAAGCTACGGTGTGTTGAAATTGTGACAATTGCAAACATACCATTGATCAGATATTAAACTAGATTAGACCAGAATGTTGGCAACGATCGATAACCAATCGTCCTCTACAATTAATCCTCACGTGAGTGTCCATATTTTTCCAAATACTTGATGAAGGCGTTATCATGTTTAAAAGGGACATACCCCAAATCAGAGAAATGTGTAAGATAATCGTAGCAAGAACTGAAAACTTTTTATTTATGGGAAAAGAAAGTAGCGCAAATATGTCCGAACCATTTCGATTGAAATAAGTGTTCTTGCTGCCACGAGCAAATACAAGCCACAACAACATATGCAGCATCGGAAAGAGCGATTACAGTTTGCGGATTAAGAGAAGCTACTTCAACAACAATAGTAACTTCGCATGAAAGTTAACAAAGTAAATATTTGTCGAAAGATGAAAGTCAAGAATTAATTTGAACATACGCATCCTTTGAAACTAATGATCTAAACAAGAGAATGCAAACATTATCATTATCACATGACGGACAGGTTAACATAAGACAAACAATTATGACCAAAAAATGGCTTGAATGTGATTCTCTCTGCCCAAATCGTGGAAGCACAACTGAGAGCAGCATTTCCCAAACACACACACACACACACACACACACACACACACACACACACACACATATATATATATATATATATATATATATATATTCTTGTACATAAAAACATCTTTCCTAATATTACTGAAGAGCATACTAATCCAACAGGTAGCAGTGTACGGACAGTAATTCGAAAATTAGGATTAAAGCTGAGATAGACTGCAATAAAGCTGATCTCCCTAGCAGAATCAACCAGGCTTATGGTTCTGCTCAAAAGAAAATAAGATATGTTGATGTGTTGGCTTCCCAAGTATATGTTATTTGCCAACCTTAGAATAGATGGAAGCGCACAAAATTGCACGAGCTGTGTAGGATTTGAATGCTAATTAATTCCATCATATGCTACACTGTGTAGATTGGGGTGACACCATACCTAGCATACCTGTTAATATGACTGAAATATAACAGTTTAAATTTTGTGGTAGTGTCAATTCTCTTATCAGGTAGACTTAGTTTGTATAATAGTTATGAGATCCTTTATCATGATATATTAGTAAACGGTGCACTGCCGATTTTTGGGAAACCAAGATAAATTTCATATTTTTTAAACTGTATATACTCCCTATTGTATTTCTACAGTTATTACATAAATTGTTTAATCAGTGTAAAGTACATCTGACACGTGTTAGGACAGAGGAAGACCATCATTACATATGCGAAGATACCATTGAATCAATTCCAGTGAGGACACACACACACACACGCACACACACACACACACACACACACACACACACACACACATGCACACAAACACGCACACACAAGTACGAAGTTACGCATGTATTCATACTTGCATGTATGATGTATGTACGTGTGTGTGTGCATATGGTGTGTTATTCAATTATACTGGTCATAAAGAAATACACACGCAAATATAGGCACAAAGTGAAGAGCAGCGTGATAGATAAATATAGAAGTAATTACACCAACACTAAAACTAGTGAACACTTCAAAAAGTGCATGAAAAAACAATAGGCACATTTTGAAGGCGATGGTGTACGTATATTAAAAATGTAATTACATTTGGGATGCGAAGAAATACACAAAGCTAAAACCGAGAATACCTACAGTGCAATATTTCGCAGACAATATGATTTAATGGAAAGAGAAGTATTGGCGCCTTGGAGGGCATCAACATTCGGCCAAATTTATTACGTGAGTAAAATAGATGTACATTTCTTGTATTTTGTTGGCAATAAAGGCAAAGAAATATTGAGTTATAAGGCGATATCAAATAGATTATTTCGAAAACGAGATATAGCAACAATTCAAATACCAGTTGAATAAAAGAATACAGAAAGAAGAAATGCAAAATGTGTTCTACGTAGTGGTTAAAAACAGATAGCTATAAGGCATAAACCCCAGTGAAATATGAAAATCATCGCCCGATTTAGGAGGCTTTCTGCAGAAAGATATCACACACACACACACACACACACACACACACACACACACACACACACACACACACACACACACAC
>NC_068981.1:68073897-68079285 GCF_001194135.2 Octopus bimaculoides
CGAGGTCTTTTTCTTTCTTTTGTTACCTTTTCTATCAATATATATATATATATATATATATACATTACATCATTTAGGATTAGATAGGAAGTTCTTTTTATGGTCTTTGATTGTTATAAATGCCTCTTTTTTGGGGAGGACCTCTATTTTTTTTATCAAGTTTAAGTCTGGTGGTGATATTGCTACAAATAAATTCCTCTATTTACATAATATCGAGGTCTTTTTCTTTCTTTTGTTACCTTTTCTATCAATATATATATATATATATATATATATTGAGAGATAGAGGGAGAGAGTTGTCTGTGTATGTGTGTGCATCATATATATTAGGTCGTCATGTATGTAATTTGTAGTAAGGTATATGGTAAAAATTGGCAGCTTCTCATTTGGCACTATTAATATATTTTGACAATCATTATTTTTATTAGAAAGCTGAAACATCTATTTCTTTATTATAACTCATTTTGTGACTTATAAAGTATTTATAAATCGTTTTTGAGTCGTGGAATAGCACCTGCTCACTGTTATTGATAGTATATGGTCAACATTTTACCTTCATTATCTCACATTAGCGAAGAAGACGAAGTTATGTCAAACTTCATGTGACTCTCTACGAGACGCTGCAGTTGATCAACCCACACACATATATATGAAAAGAATAAAATGTATGTTGCAGATATTATTAGGTAAGTGGAGAGTTATTTGAAATAGCTGAAAGTCTGTTTTTTTTTTCTAATGTAAACGCCTGTAAACGCATCCGTTATAGGTGTTGACCAGTGTGAGTGTGTGGAAAAAGGATAAATAGTTGTTTGTCTGGTCAAAGAGAGCAGAAAGTGTTCCCGTTTTTTATTGGGAAATGATCTATATATATATATATATATATATATATATATATATAGGTATTTATACCGAAATATACGCCCTCCCACGTATATATGCGTATATAAATATGTGTGTGTGTGTTTGCATAGACATGCATACATTCGTTGTATATGTATACTCCTGTTCATGTGTGTAGTTATTTTCGAGTGACTATGTGTGGAACGGGATGCGCGTGTAATTTTTCGCAGTGTATATATGATTGCAGCTGTGTATACGTCTGGTTTAATGGGGGCGAAATTGTCAACTTTAGCAGGCAAATTGTAAAGAGAGTGAAAATATATGACGGTAAAAGAATGTATAACTATATATATTTATGTTTGCTTGTTTACAAAGGCACAATGGCATAATAAATTCACTTACAAAGGCACAATGACATACTAAATTCATACTAAATTCACTAAATTCATAGGATATAGTGAGCGGAAAATGAAATGGCTTTCTCTAATAAAATAAAACTGATTGATAAGCGGTGTAAAAAAAGCAACAGAATCTCTCGAACCTTCCATAACGTTCATGAAATTGGAGAACTATTATTTCAAAGTTTCAGCTATCAATATCACACTTAGTAATTAAATCAGGAAAACGTCAATATGTATTGATTGTTGTTTTGTTTTCTTTTCCCTTTTAAAATATCTGATGAAATATTTGATAATTCCCATTACTGCGACATATACGTGTATTCATAATTTGGAACTTGCTATTGAAACGCCCCTTTCACTGTATGAAGAAGGGGAGCAGATCAAATACGTTGAATATATGGTTGAATATTAAATAAAGATAACTACATAGAGTGGATCATGTTCTATTATATGCGTTTCCAATATAAAGCGACAAAAGGTGCCATTGTGTTGTTATCATGTTCTTTCGTACCGAGTTGTATCACTTGAAATGAAAATTGTTGCAGCAACAGACATGAGCTGCAAATTGACAATGATGTTATCTTGTTCGTGTCACTACGCAGCAGCGCCACAATTCTATGTTAAACATGTTTTCGTCTGTTTTCGATTTTAATAGGAACCCGTAAAGGAAGTTGCGGCGAACCAGTTTAACCATTGTAAATAAAACCCATACGGCACAGTACCGAAGGCAAGATTTCTATCTTCACATAGCCACCCACCACCAACAATAGTCCTGTCTTCATTTTGGGCCTCCTGTGGCACACTTTTCTGCTGAATGCCAGCATGTCATCTACCTTTAAACATGTAACACCTTGTCTCAAGTAGTGGACATTACTTCTGGAACACATAATAAGAGGAAATGGCACGAGCATTATAAGTCTACTTCAACGAAAGCATCACATACTATTCTGGAAAAGACAGTCACATTAGAAGTGCCAGTCTTCATACTCTTCTCGGATGATCTCCAGAATGTGATGTCAGTATTCTAGATCTTCAGAAAGCAAGGAAATTCAATGTAGGAAAACAAGGAAATTCAAGCGAAAAATGTATAGACTCTTATTATTTTTCTTCATTTACTACATATTTCTAAACTGAACTTCATGCATTAACGAATTCACTTTGATAAACCTAACCTAACTGTAAATATCAGATTTAGTAACAAGTAAGGAACGTTTTGAACCATGAAGGATTTGTATCGGATTTTTGCAGAGTTTTGAATTCTGTTTTTTTAAATATATCTGTTGCAGTTGTCAGATAATATAGAATTAGATATGCCCAAATGTGTCAATAAATTGACATTGAAAGGCGACGAGCTGGTAGGAACGTTAGCATACCGGGCGAAATGCTTAGCGGTATGTTGTCTGCCGTTGCGTTCCGAGTTTAAATTCCGCCGAGGCCGAATTTGCCATTCATCCTTTCGGAGTCGATAAATTAAGTACCAGTTGCATAATGGAGTCAATCTAATCGACTTTCCCCTCCCCCAAAATTTCGAGCCTTGTGTCTAGAGTAGAAAATGATAAATTAACATTAATATTTGTTAACTATTGTTACAATAATCTTTTTTGTTTGTACTTTGTTCGAAAGGTTAGTCAAGGTGCATTGAATTCTATTTGTTGTTAATTGTTGTGTCTTAAGACACTTGATTTTTGCTGCCGTACGGCAGTTTTTTTGACGATTTCCCTGTTGTTTGAAGGGGGAAACATGGTAAAATGTAGAGAATTAGCTACTCGTACTTGTCGTCGTCTGAGGAGGGGCTAATAAGTTAACTACATAAGATAAAAATACGGAAAAGAAGAATTTCGTAGAGGCGATGAGACAGGGAATTTAGAGGGAATTGAAAATAAATTCAAGAAATTAGGTAAAGGAAAGGGAACGATATTAAGGAATCTCCTCCCAGGGAAACCACCGAAAAGGAGGCGAAAAGAACGGTGTTGTTCCATACGTCTTTCGAAATTCAAAATTTTTGCTGCGTCCTATTTCCCACATTGCACATGATAACTAAATATTTTTTATCAAAATGTAAAAGGAATACATGCCGTTGCGCTTATTCAATTGCTTAATTAAACAATACTGAAAGGTGTGTAATAATTACTAGAGTACCATCAGATATGAATAAATACAGAAACAATTCACGTATGAAAAGTATCAAATCTAAAAACGAAATATTCTTCAGGGTTAAACATCAATAATATAAAGTATATAATGTAAGTAAGAAATCCTTCATGAACGCCTTACTGTCTTATTAAAGAAAATAGTTCGTTATCATTATAAAATTTACTTGACTTGTAAAAATGGCGTTGCATATAACATATGATCATTATCATACAGACTGCCCGAAGACAACAGATAATATGCCTAACATTACAGAATTCGCAATCGATATATGAATTATGGTTTTAATAATTGACATTGCAGTACGAAATGAATATAAATGTGTGCATTGTTAATGAATTAACTGTATATGGGTGATAAATTTATATAATGGCTTAGAATAGCTAATGAATTAAATACAATATGGCAGGTAACGCACGATTCCCTTAAACTCTCAGTAATTAGTATTACCAGAATGATACAAAATCGCTTATGTAAAGATTCAGCATGTTACCGTAGCCACATTTTGAACAATAATAGTTTTAGGTAACGCAAATTCAGTATACAATTTATTCACAAAGCAGTTGGTAATCTTTAACAAATGAATGCATGTCTCAAAAGTACAAATATGTTTACGATATATGGAAAGACTTTCTAAGTATATCTCTCATAGAATCGCTAACATATACCTTATGATATGAAGATGCCATCGAAATAGATAATTACTTGTATTGTAGCAAATGACTCTAAATATGTGGGTATATGTGTATGTGAGTGAATGTGTAATGTGTGTATGTACGTGCGCAGCCTGCTGGTGCACCTCCTTGTGGGGGTTTAGTGTTACGAATCGATTCAAAATCTTTAAATCCTGCTAATTCTTCTATGGTTTTTTTTCTTCTTTTGCTAGCTTGCTGAGTTAAGGGTACGTAAACACACTAACGCTGGTTGTCAAGCGGCGGTCCCGGACAAACACGCACGCACACGCACACACATACATACACATACACGCACAAACACACGTACATACACACACGCACGCAATAGACGGTTTTATTCCGTCTGAAAATACACTCACAAGGCTTCAAATGTGTCACTCAAAGGAACTGAACACCCAACTATGTGGGTGAGAAGAAAACATCTTTGTGCGTATATGTATGTATGTATCGAACTGTACATAGATTTTATGCTGAAATATTAAGCTGCTAAAAGGATATAACTATATGTAGTTCTGTATATGACTTGTACGTTCCAAAATGATATAAGGACACTAATATATGAAATTGATTTTATCATTATATCGCAAGTATAAAGTACAACTGGTAAAACAACAAATGAATTGTGAAGTAGCATTCGGTTCCCTGTCTCCAACGTTTGTGATTTCCGAAGTTTTCTTTCTATTTTGTTATTAATATTTAATAAAATATGCTACGAACCATTCAGTTATGTGCCTAAAGTTTCTGTTTGTGTTTCAATCCTTATAGAACTATCAAAAGGTATAATAATGAATTGAATCCCCTAGCAACGTCGTACAAATTAGATAAATATAAGAAATATTTCATCATAAAACTATGGAAGAACATTTGCAACAATAATGATAGCGCTACAGACAGATCATTTTAAAATTGTACATTCACGAAAGTGTTTCTTTTCTAATCATATCACTTGGATCAATAAAACATGTATCGTCAACACAACACAAGCGATTGATTTCCTGTTAAATACAATTCCTCTAAGGACATTTAGTTTCCTACGAGAACAAAGGATAATGTCGTGACGTTATTGTGGCTATTTTTCATATTAATTTTATAGAATACCTGCTTCATCAGAGATTTTACGAATAAAAAAGATGAGGTTCCTAAATGTCATCAAAAATGAAACTATTACTATTGATCTTTATAAAGATCTCTGGTATTCGTAAAGTTCACAGAAACTAATTGCATGTTCTACATGTTTAAAAATAATGATTATTTCTGAATGAAATTCAGAAATTTAATACAAAGGGTATTTGATATATATA
>NC_068981.1:68079404-68083736 GCF_001194135.2 Octopus bimaculoides
ATATAATATAATATCATGTATTTAGAATTTTGATAAGCTGAATAAGATCCACCTAAAATTTAAATTTCTAACGTCGAATGCAAAGAAATAAGTACTATAATTTGTCACAGGTACTTGGTATGCTTTAAGTACAATCTACGAGGCGTGATAGTCATTTTCACGAGTCAGAATTTCCTATATTTCTGAGTATATATTACTTATTTGTTTATTTTGTAAATAAATTCTATGCTTTACTTGTTTCGTTATACAACCTCGTATCATTCTCTCTTGACGTCAGTGCATTTTACGAGCATATTTGTCAAGCTTTCCCTGACATGGTCACTGAATGCACAGAAACAGGTATTTTCTCCTCCGTTCACAATCTAGCTATATATTTAAATAAAAAATAGACATTTCTCATTATTTATCCTGTCTTTATCTTTCGTTCTGTCCATTCCTCATGCTGTCTCAGAGGGATCTAGCTCATCCAGCTATATACAATCTATGGTCAAATATTTTATATTTATCTTTTCTCTTTTCAATTCTGCTTTTATTTTGTCCCATCTCACAACCAACAATGCTTGTTATTTTCTTCCTAAGTCTCATAGACCTATCTTATTTATCGCCTCATTTTCTCGGTAGCCTTGTAAATATGCAGCCAAATGTCAATGAAATGTTGTACGATTAAATCAATTTCTACAGTTGCAATGAATTTAACCTCATTGCAAGTATTGATGCGACCGAACTTCTCCAGATCTAAAGTCTTGTAAGATAATACCGAAAAAAGTCTCAACAGTTAAAACTACTTTCTGAATCTTAATGAAGTTTGTAACCACAAACCTGGAAACAGTGTTCATGCAATTTGTGTAGTGCTTTAACTAAAGCGGTATAGCAGCAATATAAAAAAAGCCAAAATCTTGCCTGTCTCAGCATCATATTAATTTTCTGTCATATGTTTTGATAATAATTATCTTTTGAGAATGAAATTAATAATTTGTAATCAAAATCGAAATGTGAGTATGATTTTAAAATTATGTAATACATGTCTCGTGATAGAGATAATTTGCTGTTTGCTAATACATGGGTGCATTCTACACTAAACATTAAACATGTGTTTATGCTTCTATAAAGATAATAAGAATAAATGGAAATATTTCTAGATAACTGGACTTCATTAAATCCGAGCAACACTATCAATTGAATTGTAATTGATTATTTAATGCACATGTCTTAAGAGCTTCGCGTCCGTTTTGTAAGTACACATTAAAAATATTAAAGCTCTAATGATAACATAAACACGTATTAATCTAATCAACACCTTCTTTAAAGTTTTAGAACTAGAAATAAACACTAAACACATTATGATACTATTGTCGAATGGTGCTAAAATATCAGGAGAGAAATTGTGGTTTAAAAGGGAGATAGAAGCTATGTATTTCACATGTTCCTCTTATTGAATGTAATCAGAGCAAATAACATGTTAAATCAAGCGTATTTAAAATTCAAGTGAAATTGATAAATTCTTTTAAAACTTTATGTGAGTTAACGCGGAGATAGTATTAGTTTATGATAATTTGCATGGTGAATTGCATTCTTTGTCATTGAAGCTGTGACGTAAATGTTATTGGGATTATAATTATACTACAAATAACATTATTTCACATATGCAAAACGTTTAACATTTTGGTTCCGTGGTAATAAAAAGCATGGTACTTGACAGAATGTGCAATTTCACTAATAAGATTGTAGTCATCACGCATTCTATTATTGAAAGGCAATGCTTCACAGCACGCAGAACTTAGATGACACAGGCAAAATTAAATATTGTTGGCCTAAAAGGCAATATTTCCTAATTTCTACTTTGACATCATCATCATTACTTGTTCCACAAAGACACTAAATCTAAGTTGCACGGAGGGAGTGTCAATTGATATATTTATATAGAGCAGTCATCACATTCTCTTCCATATCGGCTAAGTGTGATGAAAGTAAGGTTATATAATCGGATTGTTACCTAACATTTCATTGTACCCGTAGCGCGAAACCAATTGATAAGACCAGCCGTAATGGATATATAATACTGTACAATTCGGATAAAATACTGCAAAATCGAAGAAGTCTGGCATAAATTATTTCTAAGAGACGTTTGCACATTCATACTTCAGATTAAGGTATAGTTGTATGATAAGAAGTATGATTTCCAGTCACACAGTTTCGTGTTCAGCCGCACTACGTTGCACTACGTTGCACTACGTTGCACTACGTTGCACCTTGTTCAAGTAAGTGTTTGCTACCTTAGGCTCGGACAGACGACACATTTGCTAGTGGATTTGGTAGACAGAATCCGCCGGGTGGATACTCGTGCACCTGTTCGAACCACGTCGATTTTATATAAGGAGTGAGCTAATGAACAGCACGAACATTTGATCACTATAAACAAACCATTTGTGCAGGTCTTTCGGCAACAGCTGAACGCTCATACGTCGTCTTCGACGGGAGAGTCCATCATCATATATATTATATGTGTGTATGTGTGAGTGTGTGTGTATGTGTGTGTGGATATGTACGCGTGAATATGTGTGTGAATATGTACGCGTGGATATATAATTTTCTATATGAGATGCGGCAAATTATTCAGGAGTAACTGAGTCATAGTTATCAGATAGTTCTTTCTCTCTCACAACTGGGTGACTAACAAGCACGATTGTACAACCATTACTTGAATTCTGGCACTTACTTCTGTTATTTTATCGTAGTTGGAACTCTGCCTTAAATGGTTTTCATTTGATGAAATCCAACCCTTTACACATTTCTTATTTCTGAAGTCTGGAATTTATTCTATTGTTTCATTTTCCCACACCACGAAGTTAATGGCATGGATATTAACGAAACATGTTTATCCAGCAGTAGGTGAGGACAAAGACATTTACATACACGCATACATACATACGTATATGCAGACATACATACATACATACATACATACATGTGTGCATGTCCGATTTCTACGCCGTTTTGGGTAACCAAAGTGACTCACAATGCATAGGTCGCCCCAAGGCTGCAGGAGAAAACGCCTATGCAACATCCCACGCAGTGAAACAGAATTCAAAACCACGTTGTTGCCAAGCGACCTCCTTAAGCACCTGCCATGCTTGCATCTAAGTCATTATCCTCGGTGGGAAAAAAGTCACCTTAATGAAATATATTTAGCCAAGGCAAAGAAGATAATGATTATTTGTGTATATAAAATTTGCATATATAAAATTGATGGTATAACGACATTGAAATCAGAATAAAATGTGAAAGTATATGAATGATATGGGGCAGATTTTAGTTCAATAAGTCAGAGAACTAAACGTGCCATGTAAAAATATGTTGGCTGTCAGATAAATATGTCCTGTAAAAGGTTACGTACGATATAATATTTACAGTAAATGGCTTCCGGTCGATAAAATGCATAATACTTAGTTTTGTATTTGTTTAGAAATTCAAAAGTGAGCGGTTGGTGATTTCCTTGTTTAAAAAGTAAGAGTAATTATATCATGAGTTGTTCAATATGTGAGTGACGCCTTTATGCGGAAGAGAGAAAGAATGAAAATATAAAAGTATGGCACCTGCATTAGAAATGTATTTGCTTATTACTAAGAGCAGCAAACTTATTCATGTGCAAAACTAATATTTACAAGAAAGATATCTGAACGTTGGGATACACCGGAATTTATGTAAAAGGGGTTCAAAAGAACATAGCAAACGATAGAACAATTTGACTTTGTTGCGAGTTTCGCTCAATGATTAAACATAAATAAATTGTTTCATTATGTCTACTCGAGAGGGACCGTCCTGCAATTCTATACGATACAAAACGAACCAACCAGCCAGGCTGCCAGCGAACGAACCTCCATCCATTCATCCATCCATCCATCCATCGTTCCATTCATCCATTCAGCCAGCCAAGCAGCCAAAGACAAATATATACGATCAGAAGAAAAATGTGTGGGTAATAAAATATACTATCTATTCTATCATTTCGCTTGCATCTTCATACATGCAAGGGAATATGTTACTTATAGATATGTCGATCGATGTTATAATTTCAGATTTGTAATCCAGACAATGCAACAGAGAATGTTCCAGCAATTGATATAAATAATATAAGGTTCGACTGGTATTATTTTCTGTTAAGCCGCGATTAATAAACAACATTGCACATATGTAACCGATACATTCGGCTAATTTTCTCATCTGTCAACATAAAAATGTAGTTATTAATCTTACTGCACCTAAATCTATTATTATGAGATCATACATACATACATGCATATATATATATATATATATATATATATATATATA
>NC_068981.1:68084834-68091001 GCF_001194135.2 Octopus bimaculoides
ATATATATATATATATATATATATATATATATACATATATACATACATATATATGAGAATGCAACATATGTTATGCACTATATGGAAACAGAATTGTCGAAAGGGGATGCACTAGATGCACGTTTCTTTGTTGCCAACCAACGCATAGCATTATATGCCAGCAGCTGCATTCTTCTAAAATGACCAGAATTTCGGTGCGGAAGATAGAGTGAAAGCCATTATGTATTTTAAGTACAATACAGGTATGACATAAAGTGCAGCCCAATTGCAATTTCTGAGCGTGCTTTCAGTTCTGTTCAATCAATATAAAAATGCTGTTATCTTGTAAATCACGGAATCGAATAATCAATATATTATTTCCAGGGAACAAGGTGGTAAAACCTTATGACATAAATGCGTTTCTTAGAGCAGTTCTAAATTTTACAAACATGAACTTGGAATACTAGAAACAAAATGTCTCTAGCTTGATATTTCATGATCTACAGGAGGAAGTAATGGATTTTATAATGCTAATTTCTTCACAAACGTCATTAGTTGTATAAGTAAAATAAAACGGATTTGATAGGTTATTGAGTCCATATTGCGATATCTGGTTGTCCGGAGCACTGCCATTTTCCAAAGAGCTATGTAATATTTCAATCTATTAGAACCACACGTTTATGCATATATTTGTATGCGGAAGTTTGTTTGGTGAATGAACCATTAAATTCCAAAACCACATAAAGAAATGTATTGATTATATTTGAAGTTCTACGTCATCCTTAGACGTAGATAGTCGATGATAGTAAATGGCCTCACTCGAATGACTTAGACATATTATCACACAAAAAATGTAAAAGGCTATTTCATTTACTAATCCCGATTATCTCAATTTTACAGCTAATAGCACGTATTCCCATCCGAGAAAACATTAAGAAAAGAAAAAAAGAAATTAAGAACAGAGAATGCAAATCAATATTGAGTCAAAGAAAGAAAATGAAAGAAACTAAAACGTTTAAGAATAAAATCATTATTTTAAGTGCTGCATTTGTGTCGTGTTTCTATTAATACGTGAATAATGAGTAGTAGTTTGTAATACTTACCCCCCATCAGAAGATGGAAAGCCGACATCAAAATACGGATGTCTTTCATTAACGTCATAGCGATGTATAGGCGATAATTCATTCCCGTACGGCGGTCAATTCAAATGGTTATCTAAAGCAGGAAATAAAATAATTAAAGCAATGAATAATGAATTAAGAACGATATAACAGTAGATACGAAAGTTCAATGCATACAATTAAAGCAAGAAACAAAAACAACAACAACAGAAAGATTAATATTATTTGTTCTAAATTTCGGCACAGGGCCAACAGTTTTCAGGGGAAAAGTTAGCCGATAACATCTACCATGTATTTGACTGGTATCGTGTTTTACCGACTCGGAAATGGTAAAGAAAAAAGCTGACCTTGAGAGGATTCGAACGAAGGCGAGCAAGACCTCTTTCACCGACGTCCTAATAATTTAATGATTTATTTATTAACCACAACGGTCCAGAAAGGAAAACAACACAGTACAAGGACAGTAGAAAAGGACAAAGAAAAGGTATGATGGCTGAGGATTTTGCGTAAAAAAGGAGTAACTAGGACGAAGATAATTACCATAAGAATCCAACAAAAACAAGCAGTGGAAGCTATGCAGAACTACTCGGGATAAACTGCACGCTGTCTGGATCACCATCACTACAAGAGCTGACGCTTTCTAACAATTATGCTATCGTCATTTTACATATATCTATCTGCTCTAAGCGGGCTCGATTACGCGTTCATCGTTGCTACTTTTAAACATATTCAAAAAGAATTTAATTTGTTGCTGTCATTTGTTGCTTTATTCCTCTATTACAACTGTTGGTTACTGACGCTAGAAGTTCCATTGAGAGCGTTGTTCAAAAGGCAAAAGTTGTCAGCGCCTGATAACATCACAGATGCAGAGTGCTCAAGCTAAGTCTCTGCTAAACCCTAAATTATCCGCCAACGAGAAATGTTTGATATGATGGAACTATATCAAACATTTAGGATATATTCCGTGAGATGATGAGACTGGAAAACAATTAGTTTTCTACCAATTAATGCAATGGCGCAGCACATAACATTCTACCTAAAAGATTGGAATTGTCTGGAATTGAAACTCGCATTATCGACTCCTAGCAAATTGCCATGCTATCATCAAACATCAAAATTGAGTACCTGTTAACTAAATTAGTATGAAATAGCGTAATAATAACACAACACACAATGCAAACACTAATACAATAAAAAAGATTACAAACATGCCCCATAACAAAACGAACTGACGCAATACAATACGGGGGAAGAGTATTCACCCCCGCAAGAAGAAAAAAAGAACACACCATGCTACACACCCCGGCAACAAAGAGATATAGCAAGTGATGCAGTAGAAATTTGTCTGAAACTACCAAATTTTTAATGATAATAATAATAATAATAATACACTGGGGACATTTAACAGGAACAGAACACCGGGGGCGTTTAGTATGTAACAGCGATATATTATTGCTCCGAAATCTATCCAAAAATAAAGACAACAAATGGGAATAAAGACAACAAATGGAGCCTAACAAAATTCCATGACAACTGACAAAATTTTGAAATTTGTCCGAGTAATACTCATTAAAATTTATTGCTTTCCTAATGAAATCAAGTATTTTAACTGTGTATCATCTCCATCACTCGCACAACACGTGTAAACACAGTGGCCAGGCTGACAAAGTGTTAAATTATACCCGAGTAAGTAATACTCATTAAGAGTTTTGAACTATGTCCGAGTAAGTAATACTGATTAAAATCTATTTCTAATTTCGAAATGAAATGATACATTTTAACTGTGTATCATCTCCGTCGATTGCAGAACGTGTCTAAACACGTTCGCCACATTGTCATCCAAGCAACATTACACCAAGGATAACAAACTGGAAGTACGTACTTTAAACTTGTTACAAAAAAGTACGAAAAACTTTGTGAGAAGATACGAAAAACAAGATAAGGTATCAACACTTTACCTCTCTCAGTTATAAATTACACCTCAATATTCTTAAGTATACTCTAAATGAACTAATCGAAATAGGCAGGAAAACAAGAATAATAATGACAACATTTAGAATGCAGTCCCCAAAATCTTACATAGAAAGGCTATGTATGCAATGTATGGATGTTGGTAGAAGCCTTATACAGCTAGAAAACTAATACAAATTAGCCACCATAGGACTACATAAATACCTACTTCAGAAGCAACGGAAACTAGTACAAATAGCCACAAAACACGAACAAAACAAAAGAACTTTCTTCAGTCTTTTAGGAAGCTGGCAAATACGAAAAAAAAAAAAGAAGTCACAGCACCTAACAAGTATAAAGAAGAAGAAACAACATAAATTGTAAAACAACTGAAATCCAAACTAAAACTGGAATAGCAATGGATCATGAGAAAATGATGGCAACAACAGCTCTTTCATGGCAAATATTGGGTTCAACTAAACAGAAAAAAGAAATAGATAAAGCAAAATTTTAACAATGGCTGAGAAGCTCAGGTCTCAAATCAGACACTGAAGGATTTTGAATTGCAGCACAAGGTCAAAGCTTTGCCACAAGAAACCACCAGAAACACGTAATGAAAAGAAATACAAGTAAGTGCACTATGGGCGGTGATGGAGAAGAAAGAATAAGTCATAGTGTCTCTGGCTGCCCAGTCCTGGCTAAGAAGGAATATAATCACAGACATGACAGGGTTGGGACCTGTTCACACTGAACACTATGACAACACTATGGAATAATAACAGAAAGATGATGTTATAGGCACACGCCAGAAAGGTCACAGAAAATGAGAAAGCAACCATACTCTGGGATATGCTAATGCACACATATAGAGAAATTAAGTCCGCCGGATATAGTTGTCAGAGATCACCAAGAATAAAATTGTCTTCTAATCGACGTATCAATACCAACAGATGACAATATTTCTCTCAAAGAAACGGAGAAACTTACAAAATCAAAAGATGGGGAATTAGAGGTAACTAGAGGTAAATACAGGAAATAGAGTAACAGAGACAACTTCCATCGTAGTAGGCGCATTAAGTGTGATAAAACAATCAGACAATGGATAATAAAAACACCAGGACTAACAAGTATATATAACATCCATAAATTAGCACTACTAGGCACCGCACACATCCTACGTAAAACACTTTTAATACAGTAAAAATAAGAGCACCAGAACAAACTACAGCACATACGCAAGGCAGACAGAGTTGCGCTTGGTAGTGCAGTGAAAGCTGTTTCATTTAATTTCCTTCTCTGTCGTTTCAATAAAATCATCAGCAACGCCAAACTGCATACACCGCTTGGACCCATGAAAATGACTGTTTCCCCTCCTTACTTCAGCGTGACTGCTAGTTTTATTTTCTGTCCAAAATATTTTCTTCAATTGATTCGCCATATTTACGCCGTCAAACTGCAATACTTCAAACTCACCACAAGTTACATCAATTGCAACGGTTCATTGAGGTCTACAAAGATCACTTACATTTCCTCTTACAATTTAGTTAATTAATTTTATAAATTAATTAATCGATGGATATATGTAACATTTGAAGCTGGTGATTTTCAAACTATACTGAGCTTCATATCAAACGATTTCTTGCAAACAGTCTAATAATCATACTAATCTTTAGGATTATCGTGTTCACCCAGATAAAGGTCTCGTTTGAATTTCACCCGGAACAATGAAATTGATGTTTAATTGCTTCGCATTGTAATCCTCTGAAAAGACACAAATACCACGAAGTATTTCTTTCTTTTCATCCACGCAAGGACGAAAATTCATTACATTGTCAATAGCATTACTTGTCATTCAATCCCAACTCAGTACTTGTCTGGTCGCGTAGATATATGTAGGAAAGCAGTCCAACCATGAACGTCAATGTAATCGTTAGTTGTAATGCATCGACATCTGTATTAACCAATATAACATTTGTCAAAAGTTGGTAACAGTCAAGAATTATCAACATGGAAAATGGTAAGTTTCATTATGTACTAGTCACATTTTCACAGATCTAATTGTCGAAATGCGGGATATGTTCATAAAGAAATGTAATGTTCCAATACATGTGTTTGGTGCACTATTCCTCCTTCTCTCTCTCTCTCTCTCTCTCTCTCTCTCTCTCTCTCGCTCTCTCTCTCTCTCTCTCTCTCTCTTTCCCTCATGTGTTTTTGTGTCTCTGTGTATGTGTGTTTGTGTTTGCATGTGTGTATGTTTGCGCATGTGCATGAATTTATTAACAATGATTATATTAGGACTGCCAGTTCCATAGTTGAATAGGCCATCGAATAATGAATGGGTATTGTGATGATAATTAAAGATGACTTGTAAACGACTGAAAAAAAATACAAACTACATGTAGATTCGTTCGAATTAATTCAAGGTAACGTGACTCTACCTTCAATTTCAATTGCGTTATGAAAGGCCTTTATAAACAGAGACTCGCGAACGCAGAGTTTCAATTAGTCAAAAATACATGCGCGCTGGCTCATGCACACATCATACCACACCACACACACATACATACATAGACACACTTATACAGCTACGCACATATGTGAATATTATATAGCATAGCATTTTTTTTACTAATGGACATAGATCATTTAAACGTTTTGAATTTTAGCGCTCGTTTTTCAATTGTTTTTGTTTCATGATCGAATGAGAGGTAGGCTATCTCTTATAGCTCGGAGTAATTGTGGAAACCTCTGACAAGAAGCAACATCATGTTGATAAAATTTAGAAATCACGTCACACCATTTTATCAAAGTGTTTCATTCTGTGAGTTTATCACGCCAAAGAAAGATGTGGCTTGCTGCTCACTGTCCCGAATATTTCATGAGGTTAGCGCTTTTGTGTGACAGTTTAAGTTAAATTTGGGGTCTCTTTTCTAGCGATTTTGCTAGAAAAGGTGCGATTTTGCACCCTCATTTATTAATTTTTTGCCATTTTGATTTTAATTGCTATAGCCACCTATTTTATTAGGGATCAAATATATCTTAATATATTATTACATTATTATATCTCATTGTATGTATGTACGTGCTTATGTATGTGTACACGTATGTATGTATGTA
>NC_068981.1:68091481-68092469 GCF_001194135.2 Octopus bimaculoides
ATATATTATGTATATACATATACATATAAGTATATACAATTGTAGCGTTGAAGGTGTTTACAGGCCATTTCAAAACACAAAAACCGTTAGATTCACATTTAAATTCATATTTTCGTCGCTTTGAAGTCGAGCCCTGTTCACCGACAAAATTCTGTGCTCATCTGAGAAAGTAACTCTTTCTTCATGATATGCATGTAAGCATGTATGTATGTACGTGCTTATGTATGTGTACACGTATGTATGTATGTATGTATGCTTCTCAAGAGCAGGGAACATTAGTCACTAACGAACCGCAAATGCAGAATATATAAGTTAGCTCAAGAGTGCACAAGGTTCCTGAAGGTCAGCAATGGTTTCACCTCTGTCACGAGTGGACGGCTATCATCATCATCATCATCATCATCATCATACATGTATGTATGTATGCATGTAAGTATGTAATTATGTATGCATGTGAGAATTTAGGTATGTCAGTGAGTGATATACAATTTGAACAGACAAACATATCAGAACATAAACATACGTTCACATGTACATACACATATATACATACACATGCACGTCTACACACTCACATACCTAAATACTCATATACATACATAAATACATAAGTACATACATACGTACATACGTACAAACATGCGTATAGGCATGTACGCATGCATACGCATGTACATGTATACATACGCTCATACATACATACAAGCACACATGCATAGATGCATACATAGGTACATAATACATATATATGTAGATACAAATCATGAACTACGTTCCTACGTTCGAAACGTAGATAAAACAGGGGACAACTGATGAAGGGAATGTTTTCTACATTGCCTGTCTCGTTTCTCTATTTGTTTCTTTCCTCGCTTGGAAAAAGTTTGTTTTCCATGTTTTTGTTTTTTTATTTTCTTGTTTGTCATTTTGTTCACGTTTTCTTCACATATATGTAAGTATATATGCATATATATATATATATATATATATA
>NC_068981.1:68093278-68094842 GCF_001194135.2 Octopus bimaculoides
ATATATATATATATATATATATATATATATATATATATAAAGATTATGAAGGGTAATGGAGTCAACCAGACTCTAATACAGGTTATACCAAGTAAGCATACCGACTAGTTTTGCCCCAGATGTGGTTGTAACATGAATGGGGAATATAACGGGTCGTGTATTAGCGTGTGCATATAACAAAATGAGTGAGATAAAGAGACCAATGACATACGTAAATTTATATTTTATGTAGAGTGTCTTACAATTGTTTCAGGGTAAATAGAATGTATCCCTTCATCGGAGACGGTAATAGTAGAAGATAGAGATTATTACATCTGAATGAGTAGATTTTCAGAAATAAATGAGAGCGATGCGGAGAAGAAAAATTAAAGAAGAAAAAGTAATTGGATTGTAGTTCCATTCAAACAGTAAATATCCATGTATAGAGTCCGTGTGGGTATATATATATATTACGGAGAAGTACTCGCATACAAATGAACTGATCTGAGATCCTGTGCTGAGACAAAAATAATTGCAGTGCGGAAGGTTTATAAACCATTTAAAAACACACAATAACCGTTAGATTCACTTCAATATTTAAATTTAATTTGACAAACTATTTTCGTGTCTTTGTAAACCGCGACCTGTTCACAGGCAAAATTCCATGATGCTTCTGAGAAAATACACGGATAGAAGCATGTTCATGGTTGTGTGTGAGCGTGTACATCTGCATAATATGCATGTTTACACAATATTATACAGTTAAATGAGCAATAAATAAACCATGTCCCAATAATACCATCCCATGTAGAGTATCTGCCATCACTCTCCAAATATTTAAATATGTGCAATACTATGATAGTAAAATTAACTGTCTTCATACATATGTCACACTGAGTTTTATACATGAAATATTCGCCGTTTCATAAAACAGTTCATATCTTGTTCCACATTCTACACATTTCCTTTCCTTATTCTACACATCTCCTAACCTATCGTATCTAAATAACTATATTCTTTTGCACATATTCACAGGGACACACATATATGTATTGGGATATTTACGTATGACAGTATCACTAAATGCATGTACGTGTGTGAACGGATTATTATATTTGACTTATTTTATTTTATATTTAAAAAAGAAATATATCATGGTAATAGTGAGTGACATCAATAGCAAGTAAGAAAATCTGAGCAATACTGGAAGGACATTTATGGTTGGATGCGAACTTAAAGCAAACGTTAGCAATAAAACACGAATTAAATAGGATTTATTCCCATGCTGTCGAAACCATACTCCGTAAAACATCTGCACAAAAAATACCTATAATGTGCATACACACAGACAGACATACACACAGACAGACACATTGGGTGCGTAGATGTGTACATGTATGCTCCCCTGATAGTATGTGGAACGGATTATAAATATTTCTATGTGTGTGTATGTGTGTGTATATGTGTGTGTGTGTGTGTGTGTGTCTGTGTGTGTATACACTTATATTCATATATATTCATAAATACACACACGCATACACGCGCGTTAACACGCACAAACACACAGCTATATATATATATATAT
>NC_068981.1:68094912-68102920 GCF_001194135.2 Octopus bimaculoides
ATATATGTATATATATATATATGTATGTATGTATGTGTGCGTGTGTGTATGTGTGTGTGCGTGTGTGTATGTGTGTGTTTGTGTGTGAAACATTACGAACATTTACATAAACAAATGTCCGAATAGATTACGTTATCTTAAGTAGCAGTTTAACTATGTACATATTTGAATCAAGTATATCACAAAATACACAAATTTACAAAATTAGCATTTGAAGAAAAACAAGCATGTTTATGTCAGTGATTGTTATATAGTTAGGTAATTTTCCTATTTTAATTTTAAACACTTAAAAATAGTTTTGCTGCAGTCAGCACTGGCACTGACAGAGGGTTTAAATCGTACACTTATGAATACTATTGTTCTTGGATTACTCACTATCCAATTATGATATTCCATTTAATTTATTACGCGACTCAGTCTCCTTTAACGGAAAATCTATTTATCTTTAGTCGTTCTAAATTATTGAATTAGCTGGTATGATTCACTGACCAGGTTTAATATGACCGATTTATTTCCACACTTGTCATTGTACTGCTAAAGAGCTGATACATTTGCTACTGAATACTGTTGTTGATTAATTTTAATTAATAAACATCTTGGCTTTGTCTCCCCTCTATTCCTTGATCAGAGTTTGTTAGCTTGGTAATAATGTGCTCTCGTCACCATCATGTTATTTTCATGAAATAATTAATATTTCTTGGTTTATCACATTAGGTATTCTAGCTTCCATTTCGATTTTTATTCTCATTCTCCAGGAATCTTTGGGTAATTTGTTAGATTTTTCTTTTATTTATTATGCCGCTGTTATTTTACGCCTCTATTTGTTATACTATATTCTTTTATGTTTCGGTGAAAAAAATTCTGGGTATCTCAAGTGATTCTCAGGCACTGAAATAAAGCTCAAAGTTAATTTCACACATGAGGCCCAGTATTACTGAAAGCTTTCAAAAGTTGTGAACATAATCATATTCAGTCGATTGTTTTATCTATAATTTACTAATTAAATAACTTCTCAAATAATTGTCATTTTAGTCAAAATTAGTAATTTAAAATCGATTGAGAGGATTATTACAAATAAATATTCGTCCGAGTATTCAAGCTGAGAAATTTCAAATACTATTTGTTACATATACACCCACAAGTAAAAGAAGTGAGGTCTTATAATCATATACCTTCATTTCAGTCTCATGATAAAAGCTTTCGCTTTAATAAGTTTAAAGTGTCGTGCATATTACATGAAGAATGCTAAAGACCAATTTACTGATGAGATGTTCGTTGACTGATTCACATTTGATTGGAAAATATTCACTTCTATAGTTACAAATATATGTGGTGCCTCATACTTCCTATATACATGCACACACACAACACACCCATGCACATGTATGCAAGCATACATACGTACATGCACACATACAGACAGGCATACATGCATACCTATACAAACACACTTATATGTTGTTACACTTTACTGTCAACTCTAGCCATAATTCCAATAGATAAATATGACAGTAAAAGTAGTGTTTTTATAAGGAGACTGTGTCATTCTCTTAAATATATTGTTGTGCTGGGAATATTATCACTTCACAGGAGCTACATCGAAACCATCAAAATAGCTCGTTCGTATTGTTAAAGTCTTTAATCTGATAACTTGTCCTGGGAAAATGAAAGCATTTGCCGAATATTTAATTAGTATCCAATTTCATTGTTTCTAGGCTTGTAATACATCTAATTTTCTTACCTAGTGTTACACAGACGACTGACATTACTATTAGTCTTCCATGCTATACATCAATAGAATCTGAATGGAATATTCGAATTGAACAGCGTTAATTCGGTTTTGAAGAGGTGAATTTTATCTGAAGTCAGAAATGCATTAGTAGACTTTGGATTTCACTTTATTCTAGCCATAAAGAGATAGAATTGTACATTTAATGCTTGTAACAACTCTATTGTTATTTAAGTTTCGGCAAGTAATATCAATAATTTTCAGTTTAGGTGAAATAAATCTAATGAGCTCATTTATGTAAAAGTTAGTAGAAGTTTGGTGTGAAGCACCAATTTAGTATATACAATAGGAAAAAAAATGCTGTTACCGATCGTTACTAAACGGATAACAGCAAAGCGATCATTTGTTAAAGTTATGAAGTTAATTAATGATCCATTACTTTATCTGCACTGAGTTAATAACTTTCCAAGTCGTTGACCTGTTTCAAATATGGAATTAATAATTGATTACGGTTGACATTAGGGGCTCTTATAAAGTCAGAACTCGTCCTTCATGGGAATAAATTAAGGACAGTTCAACGGTGTTACAATATCATAATAGAAAATTAAACAAAATTACTCTGACAAAGAATGTATAACAGAATGAAAACACAGACGTTTCGGCTAAATAATTTCAGTACCATCTCCAGTCAGCCATTAGTTAGTAATATAAGTCACGGCGAAAGCTGATATATTTAAGCATCAAACGTTTCTTTAAATTAAAATCACTTAACGCACAATATCTATTTTTCTGCTGTTTTTATAGCCGTAGCATTTATCATATGGTATCTATGGTAAAGAGATTTGAAGAGAAATTGCAATGAAATTACTTCCTGTGCAAGTTGGCAATATGAAGTAGCGGAGGTTAAGAGTATCTCATCTAGCAGTAAAAAGAACAAAACAAGAAAAACAAAAACAAAGAAAGAAAAATAGAAGGAAACTGCGTCTTTTATGCGAATGAAAGATAAACTAAATTGAAATGAACTAATATTTGCATCGTTGGTGTTTAATTATATGTCCTTTGAGAATGTATATATTTTAAATTGCTATTGATTTAAAGTAACAATCTACATCATTATCTTATATTACCTTTTCTATTCAATCTTATCCTCCACAATATCAGGTATCTATAATCATTTTTATTATTAGTGTTATTATTATGTTCATTATTATTATTATTATTATTATTATTATTATTATTGTTATTATTATTATTACTACTACTACTACTACTACTACTACTACTACTACTACTACTACTACTACTTTTGTTGTTTTTCTTGTTGTTCATGCTTTTCTTTTTGTTGTAGTTATTGCGAATATTAAACCAAGTAGAAATGCTTTGTGTAAAACACCATCATATATAATCTTCGTAAAAAAATAAGATATCGACAGGAAATATATATGTAAATATGTTCGAGACGATAAATACAGATGCATTTGAGGGAAATACATTTCATGGAATTATTACAAGACTAAAACTTGTGAATATACCTGTTGGATTTTCTTAGTCCGAAATTTAATACATTTTGATGGTTATTTTTTTTTTCTTGGATTGATGAGCTATTTCATTTATATCTTAACATGATAGATACAAGGAACCCACAGGGAATATAGGGTAGAAAGCTACACCACAAACTTGATTAATTCCACTGACGTCTAACATTTTGAAGCACCCATCGCTTTTGATCGAGCGTATATATAGAGTTTGAATGCGATTTCAAAAAAAACAAGTCAAGTGATGCTATAAAGTCAGTGGATAAATATAACTATACCGTGTCTACAGAAGGGTCGAAAATAAAGTGACAGCTCTGTTTTGTATTCTTCTTTTTTCTGGCAGTTCAAAATACATATGCAAGGTATTTAATTCCTTTGAATCAGTCGAAAGCTATAATGTATATGCACATACACACGCACAAGCACACACATACGCACAAACACACACAAACACGCGCGAATACACACACACGCGTGCAAATACGCGCGCGCGCGAATACACACACACGCGCGAATACACATACACGCACAACACATCCACACATATATATATGCATACACATTTACACATATATATAATAAATAACAGTTAAAACAGAAACTCGCCGCAAGGGGAGCGTACAGCAACAGAGATCTTCAAAGAAAGGACTCCCATCGGACAAGTGTTTCGGCCCTTATACCTGCCACTTTATGAGAGTCGGGCCAACCCAGGCCGTGACTCGTAGGTGTCCTCTTGTTGCTTTCCGACATCATGTCCGCAGCGGGATTTGAACCTGGGTCGTTATTTTCGTGAACTTCTGTTCCAAGATGTGTGTTTCAGACTAGTAGAACACTCTTTGCCAACTCACCGTATTTCCTCATCTTAAAGATGTGCTGCTTTTCTATGCGGCTCTGGTATGGCATTGGCAATTCAATGAGAATCACTTAGGCACATTGTTCAGACCATAACACGATGTCTTCTCTCGAGGAGAAGGTGCTTGACTGGTACTTATTTCTTCGACATCGAAATGATGAGAGTCAACAAAACACTTGCATCCAGGGTAGAATGAGTCTGAACAAATGCCGCGAAGCAATGGGTTCGGCGTGCAAACAATTCTGCCAACACGTTCTATATTGTTTGTATAATATACAGTGCGTTTATATGTTTTATAAAACACTTGTTTTGCTTGACTGATATAGTCTACCTCAGATATACACTTATATGCATGTTTAGCCTTAGCTACCACTCTGATGAGATTGACTAAAACAGAGCGATTCTATATCTTCCGCTTAATATTTAGCTTTTATAAAATATATAAAATCGCAAAATATCGATGTATTGTTCTCGTACATTTTTCTTGAATATCAGCTCAGATTGAGGAGACTGATTAAAAGTGTTCGGGCCATGTTTATGTCACTTTCTTTCACGCATTTACAATGGAGTTAACTATGCTCGAAATGTCTTTACCGTCAGGCTTTAAGTAATGTCTGAGATGTGTTCCACAATCGAGAGTTACAGGATCGCTTGAAGGTTGGCACGTTCATTTACGTTGCTGTAATCCTTTCAGCTGTAGTTAACTCTTAATTGACATAAAGTGGCTACTCTGAATATTAGTGCAGCGTCTTATTATTTCATTGTCTCAACGACTCTTTGTGTTTATGTTACACTGTATGATGTTCACGACGACGACGACGACCACGAGGATAATGATGGTGATGATGATCATGATGATGATAGTGTCCCAGAAGAAATAATCAGGCACAGTGCAATTTGATGTAGCTTTGTTTATCATCATTTGTACCAGTCCATGCAACCACGACGAATCTCATTCATTGACATATCAGCAGTGTGCTTTGTGTCTAGTGTTCTACCTAGTATTAATAAGAATGCTTAAAAGAAAGAAACCACGTTGCTCTAATAACGCTAATAGTTAAATCTATCTAAATGTATGTGCATTGCAGCTGTGTATATGAATTAACACATCTAAATAAATATAAAATTCACCATCTAATTCAGCAATTTTGATTTAATAAAACGTTATCTAGATGTAATATTGTAAGATGTGAGTCCATAAATCTATCAATATGACATAAAATTACGACTAGTAATTTTATTTCTATACATGTTCGATTACATCAAAGGTTTGTTAAATTCACAAGCATTAATTACGAGTTCCAGTTGATTATATTTGATCTTTGCTTTACGCTACAGAAAAAGTAAACATATATATACACTAAATGTCTAAGACCCGATCAGATTAAAGACTCACTTTTGTCCGATTTTAATCGAAAATTGCATCCATACACATTCTAGCTTGCATTTTGATTAGATCTCCAAAACGATTGATGGTAACTTGAATATATATCTACTTTACTAAGTTTTTAACTATGTGGATATTTAAATGCATCCGCATATGCACACTCAGAGTTAAGCACACACCTATGCATACACTCATGCTCATGTATATATATATATATATATATATATATATATATATATATGAGTGTGTGTGTGTGTGTGTGCGTGTGTGTGTGTGTGTCGCTGTTTAATGGGATATTAATACATGTTAACACACACACACACACACACACACACATATATATATTCCATCCTTTAGGAATTTGTAAACCGATTTCACTTTTGAGTTTTCGATAAAGCGCTAGGACATTAAGATCGTGGTACAATCAAAATATGAATTCGAAACGCAATCAATGTTATAGAAGTTTTAATATACTTTTTTCTAAGTGTACATCGAGTATTAAATTATTTCCGGATGCATTTATGTACGTCAAGCTAATGCAAGTCTCTGAAGTCAGTTTCTGACATCCATTCTTGACACGCTGATTATTTCGATATAGTATATATTCTTAACAGTTCATACCACTCTCTTTCTTTGTCTGTTTCTCTGCCTTGCTGTGTGGACCTCTCTCTCCCGCACGCATTCATACACATACGTTGAACAAAAGTGTCTCAATTCTCAATACATTTCGAAAAACAGCACTGCCTTCATATCAAACGCTACAATTTATAGAAATCAGAAAGGACATTTTGCATTATGTAGCTATGTCTACCATCATAATAGTTGCGATGGCCATAGGTGGAATGATTATGATCAAAGTCCTCCTTGGTCTGCATCAGCCTACTTTATCTTACTTATCCTTATTTCCTCTCATTATATAGAAAGAGATAGATAAATACATAGACAAGCAGTATATGAAGTCACACATGTGAAACGAAAATAGAAAAGCGACTGTAAATGTGCGTTGACTGTATTAGAAATAAAGCGAGAAGGATAAATCAATGAAGACACACAGACCCACACATTCACACACACACGCGCGCACACACACACGCGCGCACACACACATATACACACATAATGTAATTTGTGAGTGTATGGCTGTGTGATTGCATGCATACATATATATATATATATATATATATATATAAACAAATATACACGTATATATATTTATATATGTATATTTACACACACACACACACACGCACACACACACACATACGCACACACACACATACACACACCCACACACACACACACACACATATATATATATATATATATATATATATATATATATATATATATATATATATATATATATATATATATATATATACACAGACACACATATATATATATATACACAGACACACACACATATATATATATATATATATATATATATCAGATGAATTGAAAGTAAATGCTATGACATTCAAATACATTTAAGATAATAAACCGAATCTACGAAATCATTTAAATATAAATATATTACAATACTAAAAGGAAGGAGAGGAAAAAGTTCCAACAAATTTGAAGGAATATAATAATGCATTGACAAAGCCCAAGACCAATTACTAAAAATCTGATATTTGGATGATTAGACTTAATTAGAAATATAAGGACAAAAATACCAACAAAGAAAGTTAGAAAGATGATGGAAAAAAATTACACATTAAAACTAATTCTTTAGATGAAGATATTTTATAATAAGAACTTTCGGAGGAGTAGAAAGAGGAATACATTTAGACAAAATAAAACAAACTCATATTGTAGGAATATATGTAAATATAATATCCGGGAACGTAGGTGTAGATGACTATAGATTTCTTAGACGAAATAGCCAAGATGTAGAAAAGGGAGAAGGTGAGCGGGAAAGACACAGTCTGCAAGGTCATGTGAAAATAAAAGGAAGACAGAAACAGAAAGAAAGAGAAGATGAGATGGAAAATGAGAGTGAGGGAGACAGAGAGAGTTAAGTGATGAGATGATAAATACGATATTGATGTAGAAGAGAATGGGATATAATATACTTTTACTGTTTTACTCCCTTACTTGTTTCAGTCATTTATCTCAGGCCATGCTGGAGCAACGCTTTTAGTTGGGCACATCGACCATAGGACTTATTCTTTGTAAGCCTAGTACTTATTCTGTCGGTCTTTTGCCAAACCGCTAGCTTACGGGGAGGTAAACGCACAAGCATTGGTTGTGTAGCGATGTTGGGGGAACAAACATACACACACGAGCACACAGTCACATGCGCGCGCGCAAACACACACACACACATATATATGATGGGGTTCTTTCAGATCCCGTCTATCAAATCCACTCACAAGGTCGGTTCGAGGTTATAGTAGAAGACAGTTCCCCAAGGTGCAACATAGTGCTACTGAACCCGAAACCATGTAGTTGGTAAGCGATCTACTTACCACACATGTATCGTGTATATATATATATAT
>NC_068981.1:68106401-68108288 GCF_001194135.2 Octopus bimaculoides
TATATATATATATATATATGTGCGTGTGTATTATGCACATACACACACACGCATTGTTGTTTATATGCAATAGTGCATTTGGTTTTATTGCATTTAGTAATTTGTATTTTTATTTTTAACCAGTGCCATTCACATTTGAAACTTTAAAATTTGCGATTTTTTTTCCTAATGAACGACTGTGCTGCGATTTTATTGGTATCAGCTATCGCTTTAATGTGCTATGCTAGAGCCGTAAACTAGTTTTCACTATTAGAACAGCAATAAAGAAATTTACTTATTGAAGTGGTTGCTTACATTTTACTCTGATTTTTACTTCATTACTGAATTAGTCCGTCTCCTCATTTACCTACAAAATTACACCAGCAAGCTCCAGACTCTGCCAAAATATATCAATTCAAAATAAATATACAAGCTTCCTCACATGTGCAGACTCAGACACCAGATAAATACAAACTGACTGACTGACTGACTGACTGACCACTACTACTATTGTTTCCGCTACTATTAAGACTATCACATCGTGTATTATAATTGATCCTAACTTCGGTATTAGATCAGTAAATTGGTGATAGGTGTTAGTCGATACAGGATCGCAGTACGTGGCTGGTACTCTTTCTATCCTTAAATGTAATCCAGTTACCCACTCGCCCGGAATTGCTGGTCTCGTGTCAAAATTTTAACTCAAACGTTGAGTTGCAAATTTGAACCCTGTAGTATTTCAACTCTGTATGTTTACACAATTCAACGATTATCGATTTAATGTTAAGCTGAAAAGTGTGCATAACTCACCACAGTCTTCAGAGTAATAGAACCTATACATTTATTCATTTCACTAGAATGATGACCGATATTCTCGAATTTGATGAGATAGATAATCGAGCCTAGAATTGGAGGCAATATTTGCTCTGTTGTCATATAATGTAACTTACACATTTATCAATACTTATTTTTAGACAGGCGCACCAGAAAAACTTGTATTAACTTGCTGTTATTTTAGATTCCGAGTACACGTCCGACTGGTGTCGAATTTTCTCTCCTTATTGAAAGGTTGACAAAAAAGCCACTGTGATAAACAACACTTCTCATGAAACTTACACTGCAGTAATGCTAGAAATTTATTATTTAGATAATTGTTGTTGCTAGAATGAGAAATACATTTTGTTGTGTCGTTCCATTCCAGTTTCAGATCTAGCTATGACATTTCTGCCTTTTTTCTTGACCTCTAAAATTTTAACGACCACCAGAAACACACCGACTGCTCCACTATCATCAACAAAACAACCACCCCTTATATAGCTGATGAGTATTCGAAATCGTAGAAGAAATTGACGTTAGAGATAAACACTTGACTGAATCAATGATGTGTAAAGAAAAACTGAAGTACACGGACAACTCTCTTTGTTTAAATGATTTCGTCTAGTAGTTAAGTTTATTTGCTAAATAATTCGCCAATGATCACAATATTGATATTGTTTGATCTGACTCCAAAGAGTAGTTAAACGAAGTGTATATATCATAAAATTGACTTAACGATATTACAATACTTTCGTAAAACCCGGTGGGAAGAAATAGAAAGTACTCTCGGGTTTTAAATTCAGCTTCGTTGTGGAAGTCTATAATGCGGAGAAGAAATTGACGTCATTGCAGTGTCACTTTTCCTTATTTTATTATCAGACTTTTTAACACTTTGCCTGCCATCGATGCCAACAATATTTGCCCGTGGTTTTCTCTTGATATGTCGCAAAACGGACTCCCAAATAGTTAAGTCATGAGGTCTGTATGTCGCTATGACTATAACAAATGCACATATTACTAACATCACAACCGTAATTCACCTTAGTATCAACTGACACCTCATTCACGGCAATTAATATATATATATATATA
>NC_068981.1:68109246-68111746 GCF_001194135.2 Octopus bimaculoides
GTGTGTATATGTTTGTGTGTCTATTTGGCCCCCCAACATCGCTTGACAACCGATGTCGGTGTGTTTGCGTCCCCGTAACTTAGCAGTACGGCAAATGTGAAGATAGAATGAGTCTTGGGGTCGATTTGTTCGACTAAAAGTGTTGCTCCAGTATGGCCGCA
Organism: Octopus bimaculoides; assembly: GCF_001194135.2. Classification (NCBI taxonomy): domain Eukaryota; kingdom Metazoa; phylum Mollusca; class Cephalopoda; order Octopoda; family Octopodidae; genus Octopus; species Octopus bimaculoides. The sequence goes on from NC_068981.1 coordinate 68,109,408, forward strand.
GTCAAATGACTGCAACATGTGACGGAGTAAAAGTTTATAATGCAAAAATTGAGCCAAGAACGCAGAACATCCAGACAGACGTTGCAAGAAATCAAGGACATGTAATTCGGAGTTTCTATCTTCAGTCGAGTTCCAGATTATCTTTGCAATTTTGGGTGATTATACTCGAGATTGCTCCAATCTGACCAGTCCCAAGGAAAATGTAATCTAAGAGCATTAAATTCCTTGGAAGAAAGCAACGAATGTATACGAAAACAAGGTCGGAAAGAAAAAAAAAGCAGAGAAACGTTACACAAATACAAATACGATTAACAGGACATAACAACATGTGTCTTTCGCCTAAGGACGAATTAAATTAAGCTGGCGTGTGTGGAAGTAAAGCCTTACGGCAGGGACATGACTTTTAACAGGCACAGGAGGAATATAAATTTTGCACGGATGGTAGTCGAAACATGAAAGTACGGTCAGGCCTGGCCGAACATCGGTCACATAGGGAGAGAAGAGAGAGAAGTAAAGGCAGCGAGATAAAATAATTAAGGAGGAGAGATAAATATATACATATACATGTATGTATGCATGTACATGTGTATTTATGCAGTTATGTATATATGTATATATGTAAGCATATATGCATGCATGAATGTGTGTGTGCACGCGTCTTTGTGTTTATAGTATCACAACCGCTGGGCAATAGTTGTTTGTGTTTATTTACAAGAATAACAACAAATCAACAACCAGAACAGTAGTAGTAGTAGTAGTAGTAGTAGTAGTAGTAGTAGTAGTAGTAGTAGTTGTAGTAGTAGTAGTAGGAGGAGGAGTGTTCCATTTCTTCGACTAAAGCCTTCAAAGGGAGCTCTTGTATGGACGCAGTATAAAGAAGAAATGTGTATGCATTTATATATGAATAGTCACATACACATACTCACACATGTATATGTGTATGCGTATTTGTGTATGTGTGCGTGTATGTGTGTGTCTAAATAAATGAATATATGCAAATATATAAATACATATGCACATAAGCATTCATGCAGTAGGAATCGGCTAATTGACGAAGAATAAAGGCAGAGAACAACCTTGCAGCTACGTTTTCTTCCCCAGATGCAACAGACTGACCTTCCAATAATCTTACAGGGAGAAAAGAAGAACAATTTATTTGTTGGGGTTGGTGCCCGCGAGATAAACTTGAATTGTAGTTATTAGCAATGTTACTGATATGGTAATATAACTATGTTTCTGAGTAATATATATCAGACTAAATATTCTGGTATATCTTAAAGCAGCTTGTCTGCAACAAAATATATTTAATACCAATACAATGTATGATGGAGAAGAGATAAATCTGGTTCTGCGTGTATAAGTGATATAATAATAATAGTATACATATTTCGTCATATATTCGTTCACATGATGAAAACATCTATAAAGAATTCTGCCACATTCTTCCATTTTGACAATTAGATTTATAGAAATGAATCCTTCCAATGTTAGATATATCTCATCTCCCTGATATCTATATCTATTTACTTTCTTCTTGTATGTGTTAGAAGACCACGCTGAAAACCACGCAGCTATTTTCATCGTATATGCAATCATAATATATTCCTTTGAAGCATCTTAGATGCAGCTGATCTTACAGCAAAAATAATACTCATATGTGATAGATTAACTGTATTTATTATAAAACGGGTAATCAAGATATGCAATTTTAGTTCCTTACCCAATACTAAAGACCTGTAGTGACCAAACTTAATTTTAGCTGTATGCAAATAAGATTCCTCACTCAAAGCTGTTCGTCAGCCTAAACTCTATATTCAAATGTCTATCTTACAATTCGATTCTACTTATATGTAGAACGTACACACATTATGTATAAGCAGGAAATAATTCCCTGTGACAGTTATAAGTCTATTCTACGTGCGGCATTCAAATATTGTTTCTACCACACAAAAAACACCTTGCACTGCTAGAAAAATTATATGCTCAGTATTAGGAAATATTTCGGGAAACCTTAACTTTAGCAATTATATTTCACAATGATATGAATCTTCGCAATACTTCCACTCTTGTATATTATAGCTAGACAAGCTAGTATAAATGCAAGAACGTCTACACTAGTCACGAGCAACCTGGGACGTGCGGGACGTTTTGACTGGTAGGTTTAACGAACAATATATATATATAGGGAGAATTCACAAAAAAAAACAAAAACAAAAGACGAAAACAGGTAGTATAGACAACAAACAGATGCATTAGTTTAACGCTCGGGAAGTGAAAATGTCTTTAACGTTTCGAGTCTACGCTCTTCCACAGAAAGGAACACAGAAAGAAACAAGGAG
>NC_068981.1:68114657-68120969 GCF_001194135.2 Octopus bimaculoides
TATATATATATATATATATATATATATATATATATATATATGTATGTATGTATGTATGTAGAGTGCGATGAATAAATTGTCGTCTAAGTTATACATAAATGAATAAAACACTGACATCTCATTTTAACAGACATATTATCCAAAATAACATAATATATTGCAATACTAAACAGTAAATTTGTTCAATAAATTCCCCATTAGGTTCAACCACGGTTTCCAGAGGACTTCAGAATCTCCACCACCTATTTTGGACGGTCCTCTTTTTTAAAGTTGGTGAATGCTGCCATAATCCTACATCCACTTGATGTAGGCCAGCATGTTGAGTCTGAGACCGTGTGGGACGATGAATGGAAACATAACGTCACAATCAGTAGTGATCATTCCAAACACCATGATGTTAACTGGATGTTTGATTTTTATCACTCTCGGTACATGTTTTGGGCACTCAACAAGCGAATGGTTGTTCTGTGTGTTTACATTTGATCCTGGCAAAATTCTTTCTCGTCTGAGTAAAACCAAAGCAGTTCGGTTGGAGGGTATGCTTGAGATTTCTTAAGAGGCTCGAAGGACAGTCTTACCTCTTCTTTTTGATGGATTGGAGTAAAAATTGGTCCTTTCCCACTAAGTATGAGAAATACCGAATGTCTTCACACGTTACCTGTCTGATAAGGAAATCAGAAATCAGAAACTCCCATATCACTGGCGATGGACCTGATTGACTGAGAGGGATGGTTGTCAAACATGGCCTGGATTTCGCTATCAGATACTCGAGTCATGTTCTAATCGGAACGATAAGAGTGAAATGTTCGAGGTACCGGTGAGTGTGTTAAATTATAAGGCACTAAACGAGAATGACTCTCCTCAGACACAAAATAATATGCTTCAACACACGAACTCACATAAGGAATCTTGTAAACCAAATCCTAAAATGAAATATATATATATATGTGCAGTGTATATAATATATCTATATATATATATATATGTATATATATTTGTATGTATAGATGCATGTAAATATATGTATGTATACATATACCAAACTACACACAAACACTCACTCACAAAGTTTGCGACACTGCTAAATATTCATCAATATAATCTATTTTCGTGGTATGTGACGCCTCTGTTGTTTTCCCTTCTTACATATGCGGTTACTTTCACAAAATACTTTCAAGCTGTTCTTCTGACGTACATCAAATCACTAAGTACGAATCTATATATTACCGTAATGTATAGATTCGTTCTTAATGATTCGATGCAGTTTTTATTTCTGTATTTCTTTACTTTTTTGAAGGATTAGGTACTTATGTATTCCTTAAAGTAACTAAAGAGTTTTCGTTTAGAAAATTCTGTTCAAAAGACCTTTCATATCTGATCAAGAAACAAAGGACTTTAAAATGAGAGTTAGCAGTATCACCATTGAAAACTTTCAAGGATACAATAAATCATTGTTCTAGTCTTGGGAGTTTACAAGGGTGATACTGCTAACTCTCACTTCGAACTCCTTTAATATTTCTTCGGACTTAAAATTTTCTCAACAATACTTTCACCCAGATGTCACTGGTCATTTTATGTGTAATCTATAGCATCAAATGCAAGCGCTTTCACTTCTGCAGATATATCTGTAGCTGAACTATGATATTTTCAAATATAACTGTTTGTGTGTTTGTGTATGTGTAGTTTATGTGCATCTGTGGGGGAGTGCACAGGTACCTCTGTGCAGTTGTGTGCACCCAAGTATTTCTACGCACATTTTCGTTGTATCCATAGATATAAATATATAACGTTATTTGTGTGCTTAGCCCTACATCCATGCTAGTCGATTTGGGGGGCTTTATGTTGTTTTAATCTCTCCTTTTCCTGAAAGGTTTCTCTTTGTGCCAGGAGAAAGATTGATTCATTCAAATAACGAAATATAGCGAGAAATGTATGCTGCTTAGGTCTTATAACATATTTCAAATCGTTAACCTTATCATTCCAACAACACCCTGACATATGCAAATATACGGATACATTGAATAAAAATGTATTTCATAACTAATGTTAACCTTTATAATTTTCTTACCTGTAACTACTTTACATTCCTCTAGAGAATGCACCTATTATTTTCCTGATGTTACTACCGCATATATTACATTGTATATTGAAAGAATTATCCGAATTCAAATGGTATTTGCATGCACAACGTCATGATTGGCATTAAAGCACAACTGATTCACCTCCAGGAAGTATTGTTTTAAACAAAAAAAGATTAGAAGGAATCACATGACAAGCAACGGAGAAACAGGAATCAGAAAACGCAGGCACAAGTAAATGAAGGCGTAAAATAAGTGTAGCCGAATATGTTATTTTATACATATACCAATCCACAATTAAAATATGATGACAAAGTAATAGGGAAACGAATAAAACCAAAATAAAGTTAGGAGTGAAAACGATATATAGTCCTTTCTGATAAAGGAAATAAATCTTACTCAAAAATTGTCTTTCAGTAACAGCAATACTTTGGTAATTTCATATTAGATGCATTAGTAATCATATACACGAATATGCACGTCCACAATATGGGAGTTGTGTTCCTTCACATGAGCAAAAAATATGGATGTAAATATTCAATACTATTCAAAGTAAAACAGTATGAAAAAAATATCTTTTAATCAAAATATGCATATTCAAGACAAATAATTCTCTACAACAGAAAAGGTTACCGAAATGAAGTGGCAACAGTGTATGGAAAGATTAGAATATAAAATGAATGGTTAGAAAAAATATAATCAAAACAACATCCAGAGACACCCAATAAAAATTGTCGAACAACATATATATCACTTCTGTCATTAGATAATATTATAAATTAATGAAGACTTCATGTTATATTTAAGAGTAAATAGTTACTTATAATATATAATAATGACAAATGGAATTGCAAAAAAAATTATTTATTACAATAGTAATTTCCAAGAAAATCAATTATCTCTCGTGACAATAAGCTAACTTGCTATACTTCTTTCTTTCATTTTCTCGTAATGCCGCAGCAACGTCCAAAGGTAGATGCTAAAGTTTTCAACATATATGATTTCTGAATCATTATACTTATATAATTGCATTACTTTAGAGACTTATTTTAGTTGCGCTTCTTAGAATTCTTTACAGCATTAATAATTTAAAATTTAAATTAACTTTCCTTGTTAAATGATGGCGTATTATCTAAAGTTCTACCCAACTCATGAAAAATGTTGAAGTAAAATACTCATACTTCGATTTACATAAAATAAAAAAAAAACGTAACAAAACTTATATCTATAACACAAAGAATAGAAATAGACACGTTAAGGTATATCAATAAATGTCCTATGGGCAACATGCCAAAGCATAGCCTACTGACATATCACGCGAACTAAAGTGGAAATGTAACCATTAATAATATTCCACCCTCCACGCCGTCAAGAAAAAATCAAAGTGTAATTTGAATACATATTTATGTAAACAAATTCCATTATAGCTTCAAAAATATTTAAATGTGTAGAATGAACATTTGACTAGAAATATCCACCAATTCGTTTCAAAAATGTCCACTAGGAGGAATGCACAGAAACACGTAAGCACTTTTTTATATGAAGCTACAGGTTTTGAGAACTACATCTATGTAAGAAACATATCTTTTGCTTAAAAATGATAAAATACACAAACTTATAAGGAGGATGTACAGAAATTAATGCATAATAGGGTATCACGATTTTTCATTCACTGAATTCTCAATGCAGATGATTGTAGTGATTCACACACACACACGCATGCACACGCGAACGCACACAGGCACACTCACATACACACACACAAGCTCTCACACACACAAACACATATTCATATAGTAATACGTCCATTATGGGAACGTTTGATCTTCTTCATAGCAGACAACTATGATTTTGGGCATCGGAAAGTGAGTGAAAAGCGAATAGCTTGACAGCTGACTCACAAATTCAGAGAAAAACTGTTGCAATTTATAAAAAATCGTTTAAAGGCATTTAAGACATGTTTTGTTTTCCATCTGTTATCAATGCATGGAATGCGGGCGTATTTTTATGATGCAAAATGAAGGCCCACATTTCATGTAATGAAGTATATCTTTATTCATAGGGCATAAATGTTTTGCTTACCAGCTACACATTGTGGCTATTTTAAGGATTCACATTCATCGTTTGGAATGTGGGTGCACTGAGCAACAAGCTGTAAATTGTGACACTCGAAAACAACCTCCAAAAGCAATTAAGTGGGACAACACGCAGACAATCGAAAAAGCTACTAGGTCACCCATCCAAAGAACATCCTACATCAAACTTTTCATTTAATTTTCAGGGATCCCAAAATAACTATTTTAATTGCATGTTAGAGGTACTCCAATGGCATCCGATAAGGTTAACAAGATTTTGATTAACATGAATCCTTTAACTTGATCATTTGATTTGACATAATGGTATGAATATTGTGGATACCAATCTCTGCTCCTTAGTCGGATATATTTCCGTAGAGCTGATACATTATGACTGATTTTCAAGGAAATTATTTAAAAAGATTTCTTACGACATAGGTGTTTCTAGCCGACAGATCTGGATACCACGTTGAGGGTGATATATTCATACTTAAGTTTTTCTACTTTTGTTATTTCTATTTGTTTTTGATTTTTTGTAGCGGGAGACGTGTATTTATTTACTAGTTTGTACATAAGAATCACTACATAAGATTCATATATGTGGGAGGATGTATATAAAAGTGTTTATTCATTTATGTACGTGTGTGCATGTATGTATGTATATACGTAATTATGAACAGACATGTAGATGTAAGTGAATATGGTGTATTAAATACTCTACAGATAAATACCACGCGGAAATTCTGATATAAATATTGAAGACTCGCTCTAAACATTAAATTACGCAACATGAAATTTAAGTTCCAGTCGTTAGATACAAGAATCAGTATTTGTTGAACAAGTCAAATGAAACTACCACAACCTCTCCACTCAATCACGCACGCCCAAACAAACATACATACGCAAACACAACTATACACATATAAAAATGTTTTTTCTATTCATACTTCCTTCCCGACAGTTGCATTCCGATAAAGAAATATAGGATTGGAGATTTTCCAATTCTAACTATGTTTAGCTGATATCTTTTGGAAGAGAAGTACAGAATTCACAAAGAAAAAAAGCTGAAAAATGTACATAGTAAGTAGTGTATTAATTCGAATATTTGGTAATAATAAAAGAATTATTATAGTGGAGTTTGTTGCAATAAATTGTTGATCAACAGATATGGCAAACAAATTATTCTCATTTGGAATAACATTAAAGAAAAACTGATATCACAAATGCGCTTCTAATATTTATATATGTTCTTATTCAATATAAAATCTGAGCAATACTCTAATTTTTTAAAGAATACATTGACAAACACACACATACATAATATGTGTGCCTGTTTCTACGTAGGAATATATGTGTCTCTTTACGCAAATGAACACTAAATGCAGTAAAAACTGCAATCATATATATGTGTCTGAGTAGTGTGAGTAAATAAAATATACATGTTTATATATGGATGTATATATGTAGCCTGTATAACACAGTGAACAACTTAATTATTTCTCCGCAGACTGAGGCTAAGATGAATAGCATTAAACAGTTTACGAACGTTCTTGGGGTCAAATCAGAGTGGTTTACAATCATTTGACCAATGGCATAGAATATACAGACATACGATGTATGTATGTATGTATCTATGTATGCATTTATGTATGCACTTATGTATGTGTTTATCTATGTACGTAATTATGTATATATTTATTCATATATGTGTGTATTTGTGTAGGTATTTGTATGTATATAGACATATACAAAAGATGAAGATACGGGCTACTAATAGTTTGTTGCTTGGGAGACGTAGGTGTAGACCAGTTTTTAACCGGAAGCAATCTTCAGGTTGCTGGAAAGGTGTGCCTCTAAGTTGGAGGTCTTAAAAGACATGTTAAGAGAGTGCATATGGTGGAACCTGTTTCTCCTGACAGTCAGCACAGTTGTTTAGTATATAATAAAATGTGTAAAAGCTGGGCCAGGCTTAAATTCATATAAGGGCATAACATGGCAACAATAATGAATCATTTCAGTAAGTCTTCTTGGCAATGGCTTTTCTCGTGTAACGTTGATGCAGCTGTGATATAAGTAAGTATATATGTATATATACATATATAGATATATTATATATATATGTATATTTACACACACATACACATACACACACACACACA
>NC_068981.1:68121087-68122770 GCF_001194135.2 Octopus bimaculoides
ATATATATATATATATATATATATATATATATATATACATACATACACACATACATAAACAGAGAGAGAGAGAGAGAGCGTGAAGGAGATGGATATTCATATACAGGCGTTGGACAAAATAATGGAAACATTTTAAAATTTCAAACAAATTCATTTTAAAATGGCATAAGACCGTCTTTGGCAGCTTGAATTCTACGAGACATGGACTAGTACAAAGATTCAATTCTTTCCAAATTAATTTTTGTCCATTCTTCAGCTAAAACCGTCTCCGGTTCTTGTTGTGATGATGGTGGAAGATACCGGTTCCTTGCCTGTCTTTCTAAAATGCTCCATAATGTTCAATAATATTGAGATCTGGAGACTGTAGTGGCCAGATAAAATGTTCCACTTCACTAGAATGTTCCTCATGCCATTTATATACAACTTTAGCTGTGTGAATTGGTGCATTAGCATCCTGAAACAATGCATTTCACCCCAGAAACAGTTCCAGAAACATAGGATGAATTTGATCGGATGAAATGCTTAAATCGTCTTAACTATTAATTCTGTCATGAAGGGAAAACATTGGGCCGGCGGATTTCCAAGATATACCCCCTCCCCCACCAGATCATCACAAATCCTCCTCCAGGTTTAACAGCTGGAAGAAGGCAGTCTGGGTCAAAGGCTTATTTGGGCTCTCTCCACACATATTCGGCTGGTGGTCAGAAATATGGTAAAAAGATGATCCGTCTGAGAAAATAACATTCTTCCACTATTCGAGGAACCAATGCTGTAGGTTTTTACTCCACTCTAAACGCTTTGCAACGTTTGTTTTTGAATGTAGCGGTTTTCTGATTGCAGCCTTCTCTGAAATCCAGCTTTACGCAGCCCTCGGCGAACTGCTTTTGTGGAAACTGGGTTCTCGAGGTGGTCATTAAGCTCTGCAGTAATTTTGGGACTTCTACTTTCGTGATCCTCTCTGGCAATTCCTGGCAATTCGCGTATGAGTTGGGCGGTCCATATCTGAAAGTTTTGTTTTTCTGTCGGTGTTTTGTTTCGATGAGGAGGTTTTTTCCGTCTTCCTCAAAGGCTGTCATTACTTTCGAGACAGTTCTTCTTGATAGACCAAACATTTCGGCTGTTTACCTTACGATAGCGTCTGCCATATGAGCACCAACAATTTGAGATCTTTGAAAGTCCGATATATCTGTCACTTTAATGAATTTTAATTACATTTTTCTGACGTCTGATAGGAAACAGCAATTTTTGAATTTTAATAGACACATCATTGTTTATCATGGGTCCAGAATTTTGATGGCTCCCCAGGCCTGTGTGACTCAAACACCTCCGTCCATAAACTACACACACACACACGCACTCATATACACACACACACATACACACACACACATACACAGACACACACGTGTGTGTGTATGTGTGTATGTGTGTATAAAAATTGTTAAGGTGGCTATTCGCAATTTAGAACCGGTGACGGTGTAATGGGTCAGTAATAAAGATTAATCAAATCTGAAATCAGTAGTAATATAACTCCATCTCACTTGCTTTAGGGAGATTGTCTCCCTTGTCAATCGATATAAAAGTTCTCTCACGTGGCTAAGAGATGTTTTGACTGGTATTTCTATCAATGCTGGTGCTGACTATCACTGCCCGCCACTTTAGATGTATATATATATATATATA
>NC_068981.1:68122926-68126113 GCF_001194135.2 Octopus bimaculoides
AGAAAATCGACTGAAGACTTATTCTTTATAAGCATAGTACTTAGTCTCTCGGTTTCGTTTGCTGAACCGCTAAGTTACGGAGACAAACACACCAGCATCAGTTGTCAAGCGATGTTGGGGGGAACAAACACACACACACACACACACATATATATATATATATATACATATACATATATATACGACTTGCTTCTTTCAGTTTACGTTTACCAAATCCACTCACAAGGCTTTGGTGGGCCCGAGGATATAGTAGAAGACACTTGCCCAAGGTGCCACATAGTGGGACTGAACCTGGAACTATGTGGTCGTAAGCAAGCTACTTGCCACACAGCCACTTCTACGCCAGATGACAACTACAACCACAGATTTTCGGTGATACACATTATTCGACACCGGGGGAATTAAAAGAAATTCTAAGCCCCCTTACCAGTAACGAAGAAAATTGTAAATTGAAAATAGATAGATAGATAGATAGATAGATAGATACATAGATACATAGATAGGAGTTCATAGCGAAATATAACTGCACATTTTTTTACGTATCCTTTTTAATGTTAAAACTTTTCTTGTCACAGAAGCAATGTGGTCACAGTTTTAGGAATTTAGCATAAACGTTTTGGCATATACGATTGGAAAGTTTTGGTAAATTTTGGGTATTTTTTTAGAAAAGCAAGGGAAATAACGAAACTTCCTTTAAATGATCTTGAGGCTTGCTCCTCTCTTGCGAATTCGCAACCACTTTATAAGTTTTGTCAATAATGTAATAACTGAAATAGCAGAACAACTAAAATCTCATAATTGGAAATTCTGGATGTGATCCATTAATTATGTATGATTTTAAGTAAAACCCCAAAATGGAAGGATGTTCCGTCACAAAAAAATGCGGTGCTTAAAGCCTCTGGCAATTTAAATTTAGTTTTGGTTGTTGCTAGCTGAACTACTTCAAGCATGTAATTGTAGAACAGGGTTAATATAAAGTCTGATGAGTTTATACGTTTTTGGACAATTCGTTTTCTGGCCTGAATCTCTATCGGTTAAGATGACGATTATTCCATTTCCTTCGATTGACAGAAAGATCCGCTCGTGAAATTGAATTCAAGTGGCTGATCACTTCATAGACACGAGAGACCTTAACGTCAATTCAGAGTGTTGTAGGTGTGCCTCTTTCATTTACATACTCATATATACTAGCTCAGCATGCCGAGCGTCATGCAATGCAGTTTCATGCTGAAGGGACGCTGGTAAACAAACTCACGACTTTATGATCATGAGCCGAATATCTTAACCATTAAGCAACAGGGCTCCACTTCGTTTTCTGTCGTAATTATAGACAACAAATTTCTGGGACGCAATCTGAAGGTGGGTAGTTAGTGGTACTGGTTGATATGTGTGTGTGTGTGTGTGTGTGTGTGTGTGTGTATCTGCGTGTATGTATATGTGTGCGAAAGTATGCATATATCGGAATAATAAAATCATAAAGCAGTAAAACACTCGTATGTTTTTTTCTTTTTTCTTCGAGCATGTAAGGGGCAACTCTTATGAAGAATGCTTCAACAAGCAGGTAGATTTGAGTGGATTTAGTTTATAACTCTGAACCTCTAAAATAAGTCTATGTATATATGCATACAGATAGGTACTTATCTACATTTCAATCGGTATGTTTGCATTTTTTTATTTTCCTCAATGCATGAGTTAGTGTATGTATACATGTATATGAATTACACGGCAGAATCTGCAAAGCTCGAAGTAAACTCTGAAGAGGAAGACTGTAAATTTTTGCTTTAGTAAACATATTCATCCGAACCACAAAACAGATTGAAATTTATACCATAAAATGTTTGCATTGCGTTAAATAGATTGTAATACATTTTGAAACACTTGAATTAGGATGGATGTGCTTATACCTACCTACCTACCTACCTACCTACCTACCTACCTACCTACCTACCCACCTACCCACCTACCTACCTACCTACCTACCTACCTACCTATCTATCTATGTACCTACCTACCTACCTACCTACGTACCTACCTACCTAACTAGCTACCTATCTACCTACCTACTTACCTACCTTATTACCTACCTACCTACCTACCTACGTACCTACCTACCTACCTACCTACCTAACTACCTACCTACCTACCTAACTGACTACCTACCTACCTACCTAACTAACTACCTACCTACTTACTTACCTACCTACTTGCCTACCTACCTACCTACCTTCCTGCCTACCTGCATACCTACCTACCTACCTACCTACCTACCAACATACATACATACATACCTACTTACCTACCTACCTACCTACCTACATACATACATACATACATACATACATACATACCTACTTACCTACCTACCTACCTACCTCCCTACCTACCTACCTACCTACTTACATACCTACCTACCTACTTACATACCTACCTACCTACCTACCTACCTTCCTACCTACCTACCTACCTACCTACCTGACTACCTACCTACCTAACTACCTACCTACCTACATACATACATACATACCTACATACCTACCTACCTACCTACCTACCTACCTACCTACATACATACATACATACCTACTTACCTACCTACCTACCTACGTACCCACCTACCTACCTTCCTACCTACCTACCTACCTACCTACCCACCTACCTACCTACCTACCTACCTACCTACCTACCTACTTACCTACCTAACTACCGATCTACCTATATATATATATGTATATATATGGAGATATATACACACATGCACAAGCATACACACACACACTCTAACACACACATGTATATATACCTATATATGTGAATTTGAGTGTCTATGTTTACTCTATCATAATTATATTACACCATAATTCCTATAAATACATACACATATATGCATATACATGTGTATGTATGCATGTGTGTACACGAATATAATTATATTTTCGTATACTTCCTTCCTGACAGTAGTCTTCGTGATAAACAAATACAGGACTGGATATTTTCCAATCCTAACCGTGTGGAGATGGTGTATTTTGAAAGTGAAGTACACACGAACGCTTACCCCATTCTCACATACATACATACATGTATACGCACATACGTACATATACAGACAGACGACACAAACACAGACACGCACACACGCACACACACACAAACACACACACACACACACACACACACACACACACACACA
>NC_068981.1:68127286-68128883 GCF_001194135.2 Octopus bimaculoides
TATATATATATATATATATATATATTTATATATATACACACACATACGAATATGTGTGTGAGTGTGTGTTAAAGCATTGCGGTTGCGAATATTTTGTAGCTATATGACGGTGTACAGCACCACCTTCTCCATATTATGAGCATACTATAAATACGGAATAAAAATAAGAAACATGAGACAGATTTTTGTTTTTAGCAGTGGCTAGTCCATATTTTATAATAACGTCCCTTGCTTATATCAACAAGGGATATGTAGCCACATACATCCAATCGCATGAATCGCCTCCAATTATGCGTTGGTGTACTAGTTCATTTGAACTTAGTGATGCCTTTGGTAGACTTGACCAGCGTCTCTGGTTGCACCACGGCCTGTTTATCCGATTTAAAGTTAAAGCTTATAAGAAATGTGTTCTGCCATCATTGCTCTATGCAAGTCAGATATGAGTAAATTATCATAAAAATCAGAAGCATTTTGAACGATTTCATCTATAGCCTTCGGAAAATTATTCGGATAAAACTTGAGAATGGAGATTAGTGTTGTTGAGGTACTTGAGACAAGTAAGAGTGTAGCATCGATCGTTCTTCAAAGTCGTTTGCGGTGGGAGTGAGAATGAATGACGAAAGCAAATTTTGTATGGTGAGCTGAAGGATTGTAAAAGGCGAGGACATAAACTTAAAATGAGTTTCAAAGACTATCTTAAAACTGCTTAAACACAAACAGATATTTCAGATATTTGATTGGGAAAGTTGAGCACAACGTCGAAATAAATGGAGGAAAATGTTGCACAATAGTTGATCGAAATTTGCAACAGAGAATGAAGCAAGAGAGGATCAGGAGAAAGCTTAGAAAAAATGAACCAGCAGAAAATTAAGGAGTATTGACATCTACTTGTGAAAATAGCAGAAGGCAATGCTGAAATGTGCAGGCCTGGTCAGCCATCAAAGAAGACACAGGAATAGACTCTTTGTAAATTATGATACAGGTATTGTTGAGAACAGAATATGTGCAACTTGTAGAAAGGTGTGGCGTTAAGTTAAAGGATAAAAGGAACAGGCCAAACGATTCCATACTGTGGCACCGGTTCTTTCTGATAGCCAGGACAACTGTGTGTTATGCAATAAAACGTGCAAGTCTTTGACGGAGCTCAAGAATCATATAGGGGCCTCACATTACTTTATTTATAATTCTTAGATGTACGAGCATACACCGGTATGCATAAATATATATATGTATAGATATACACATGCACGCACGCGCACACGCATACACCTACACACACACACACACACACACACACACACACAAACATGTATACAATTTAACATACAAGATAATACATAGCGCAATGTAGAATTCAGTAGTAGTACATGCTTGGTGTAATAAATTTTGTGAAGAAAACTTCGCCTCATTTTAGTTGCATCGTGTGAAATGACATAAATATTCACTGGGGTTGGATTCCTGTATATCATAAATATATCGACAAAATATATTTGCGTCTGGTTATCACACCGACGTGCAGTAAACCGTGCAGAAATAAATGTACACACCACCTCAACAACACTTATATAATTGCACAATTTAATAGCCCTGCGTCTTC
>NC_068981.1:68129171-68132145 GCF_001194135.2 Octopus bimaculoides
CACGTAAATGATTTACAAAATTTTATCTCAGTACATAAGTTGATAAAATATGTAAGTTTAAACAATTAGATTTTATTTCAATCTGCATCTGCATTTTCACGATCGTAACACTGGGTTTCATACAACTAGGCATGGAAACGTATAGATTACAAGGTTGACTGTACCAATAACCATGCAAACATGTTCGAAAATCAACTATTCTACTCATTATTGCATTGGCAAATTACAGTACACTGGCATAAAATATATAATACGTTTAATACAGTATTACAAGAGTATACTGAAGATAAATACACACAATTATATAGTTTTACAGCTGTTTTGAACCTTGACTATTTATTTCTTAGTATGACTATGTATCCCCTTGGGGAAGTGTTTTCAGATATAGCTCCGTGCCAGTCAAAATTTTTGAATGGATTTGGTAGACGAAAACTGAAAGAATGTATATATATATATATATATATATATATATATATATATATACACACACACATTTATAGTGCGCGTGTTAGTGTGTGTCCGGCCCTCCACCGCTTTGCAACCATTGTTTGTCTATTTACATCCTCGTAACATAGTGGGTCGTCAAGAAAAACGGTCAGAATAATTACCAGAGGTTAGAAAATAAGAACTGAGAGTGATTTGTTCGACTAAGACACGTTCAGACTGCCTTAGCATGGTTGCATTCCAATGACTGCAACAAGCAAAAGGAAACATTAGTTCTCATGGCAATATTAACTGCTAACTTGTTGAAATTATGATACCAACGTCGTGTACTTTAAGTACATATGGAATTCATATTACCTATTGCTTCAGCAAATACTTAACGTCTTCCATAAACAGTACATACCAAAGGAAGCTTCTAAAAATAAGCAAGAATATCTCTTAGATTGTATTAAATTTTTAATTCAACAGAACTTCATATTTTCCATTTCAACGGTATATTCTAATTTGTCACTGTGTCAGGTGGTAGTGTTATATAATTGTATAACTATGCTGTCTTGATGATGAAACTTTGCAAAACATCTTCAAAATCATATGCATAATTTGGGATAAACTGCAAAACGATTTATACCTACACAATACAAAATTGTATATGAAGTTTAAAATAAATTGCATCACTGTTTGCCTAAATCTACAGGTCCTGATATTCCTATTTTGCAAAGCACATAAATATTTCTCACCTGCGGTTTGAATGGCAAACGGAATGTTTAGTTTGACCTAAAAGAATGTTTGTGAAATTGCTACACATATTTTCATTCAAGTATTACAAACGAAAAGGTTCTTTCTTTAGATGAATTCAAATGCGGAGGACACATCCATGCTTGTATCTATGTAGTTCTTACCCAGGTTGCTAGAACACTGATGAAGTTTTTGGAATTATTCATTCACCTCTACAGCTGTTTCATTTGCTCATAGGAGTTACAAAATCGTACATGTAAGAAAAACAGGTGAGATATTTCCTATTAGGAATTCTTCAGACAGAGAATCAAATAATATTTTGTCAACTTACGCTTTGAGAACATTTGATTCTAACCTTACATACATGTATATATACGAACATACATAGACACACGCTAAAACACACACATATAGATACACGCACACATTCACACAAACACACACGCGCACAAGCATGCACACACACACATAAATATGCGTTCACGTATCTCTGTTTATGTCTTTGCATTTCACTCACTTGGATATAGTATCGAAAGATTTAAATGAAAGCCAGGAAAACGATAAACTAATACAGCTGACACAAAAACATATTTTTGTTCAGTTGTCCCCGTCTTGCAGAGAAACTACAATATCGCATACCATACAGTAATGCATGGAGTCATGACTTGCGATCGGAAACATATAACTAACAACGATATAGTACATAATACGTGATATAAATTGTGGCATCGATCACGCATATGTACATATATATATATATATATATATATATATATATATATATATATATATATATATATATATATATATATACGAATACGGTATATATGCGGGCGTTTGCTTGTCAGTATTTTAATTTCAATAGTGAATGTATAAATTGCATACTATTTTTTTTTGTTCTATTTGTTAATATTATCTCTAAAACTCATTTTCACTAAAATTCTGCGCACATGTAGATAACTCTCTTAAAAAAAATTGTTAATTGGTCTTTTATATTGAATAGCTTCCTTGTTTTTTGTTATCGAAATTAATATATAAAAATATCAATCACACTTGGGTAATATCAGCATTTGCAACGATCAGTATGTAATCACTGAAAGAACTTTATAAACATATGTAAAGAACTAAGAATACTTATTTAAGTATAATCCTTTGTTCATTCTTATCGTACTAAATTTTAAGGGAACCATCTGTTTCATATGACAAATATACGAAAGAAAATCATCGATTATTTCAACAATAATAACAATGATGAATAAACATAAACGTGAACAACACATACACTTGTTCCGTTAACTTCAAACGAAATATTTTAAAAGAGGATAATATAGAACCAAATATATATTTACACACAAAAAATATATACTCGAGAATGAATGAATGTAGGCGTATGTATGTGTGCGTTCGTATTAGTAGAGGGGTCGTTTGCATCTGCGGGCCTGTATTATTTCTGTGTGTATCCGTCTGCGTACACAATATGTAGATTATATAAATATATATGTGTGTATGTGCGTATATGTAAGTGTGTGTGTGCGAGTTTGTGTGTATGCATATATGTATATATGTATTATCTGGATATACTTAGACATAATAGAAATATTCGCTCCTGTCTATAAAGAGACACATATGCATATTATATATCTAAATATATTGCAAGCAATTCCAATTTAGGTAAAACGCCAGCATTTTAATCAGTTCGACCTACGTGGTACTATATTGTACGGGTCTGAGAGTGATAAGAGTTACAGTTCACTATGATTCGATATTTAACACGCCACTTAAGCACCCCCCCCCC
>NC_068981.1:68132223-68134003 GCF_001194135.2 Octopus bimaculoides
CGCGATCACATACCGGGATAGGTGCGTATATATATGTACACCCCCATGTATATATATATATATATATATATATACCTGTGTCATCTATCTATCTATCTATCTATCTGTCTATATATATATATATATAAGCTACAGACATAATTATCAAAGTCCCCTCACCTGATAACCTGAAACTAAGACCAATAATAGCAGGTCCAGCATGTGAAACCCACCGTCTCAGCAGCTTCTTGGAAATTCTACTGAAACCCTTCCTAAAACACATCAAGAGCTTTATAAGGGATGACCTGGACATGCTAAACCACCTCCCAAAAACGGTCAATGAAAAAACACTACGAGTATCCTTCAACGTAGTCAACCTATATTCAAACATCCCCCACACTTTAGGAAGAGAAGCTATCACTTTCTGGTTAGACATTTACACATATGAACTCCCCTCTCGCATTTAAAAAAGAACTTATAATAGAAGGACTTAGATTTATTCTAAAAAAAATATTATTTTATATTTAACAGCGAATACTTCCAACAAAAATCGGGAACTGCAATGGGAACACGGACTGCGCCTATTTTTGCGAACCTAGTAATGGGCTATCTCGAGATTAACCTATACCAGAGAACACTCGAGAAATATGGAAGCTCCTTTTCCACATACATACAAAACAGCTGGAAAAGATATCTCGATGACTGTTTCATCCTCTGGAATGAAAGTATAGAAAAGCTCAACGAATTCCAAACACTTCTAAACGGAATAAACGAAAGCCTCCAGTTTACGATGGAATACAACAACCAACAACTACCGTTCTTAGATATCCTCATAAAGAAAGTCGGAAACAAGATAGAGACAGACATCTATTATAAACCCACTGACTTGAAACAGTACCTACCATTTGATTCTTGCCACCCGAGACACACCAGGACCAATATCCCATTTTGTTTATCCAAAAGAATATGTACTATAGTATCAGATTCAGGCACCCGTTACATACGACTCCAGGAATTGAAATCGACACTCATAAATAGAAACTATCCACAGCCCTTAATCGAAAATACGATCAAAAGAGTACTTCAATTAAATACACAAGAGCTTAGACAACCAAGACCCAAGAAGGAAGAAAAATTAAAAACCCTGCCTTACATCTCCACACACAGCCCACACAACAGTGAGGCCTTCAACAACATACTCCACAGCACAGCTCTACTCAAGAAAGACCAAAAAATGAACCAAATCCTCAAAACACATACAATCGTCAAAAGTAAGAGGCAACCAAAATCAATGAAAAAGATTACTCAACAATAACCACTAAACCTACAGTAAAACAATGCGGAAGACCCAGCTGTGGGATTTGTGTCAACGTAATAGAAGGATCAGAACATCGATTAGAACAAGGTCATAATTTCACAGTAAAAACTAAATTTACATGTGCATCGGATAACTTGATCTACCTAATTACATGCTCTGGATGCAGACGGCAATATATTGGACACACTAAAAACAGCATACGTCAGAGGATGGCGGTACACAAATCCCAAATTAGGATCTCAGAAAACAGGAAAATACCTCTCAGCCAGCACATCGACGAATGTGCTTACAACAAATTTCCCAAATTCACAACGTTTCCTCTATACAAATTCAACGACAATGCTAGCCAAAATGAACGCATTAGCAAAGAAATATTTTTTATAAGAAAATACCGACCAAGTCTAAATTCTCTAAACTAGCAACACTGAAACTTTCATATATATTTGAATATTTTTATACGAATATTTGCAAGTTATTCATAAG
>NC_068981.1:68134758-68136155 GCF_001194135.2 Octopus bimaculoides
TATATATATACATATATATACACACACAAACAGACACACACACATATATTTACATGCAGCTAAATATACGTCCGGTTATAGAGTGACGAATGATTTCGTATCCATAAAGAACTTAACTTTATAGATGACGCGTATGACTCTTATGGTGGTGGGCATGTAATATATCTTGTAACTAGATGTTGGAAACCGTTACTGTCAGTTAATTTGTAAATAAAGGAGTATATACGCTGTTTAAGCTTTAAACAGGCCATGTCGGAATGACAAGCCAGATGGACATAAAATGTGCTAAAGGGAATCTCTGCCCTTAGGCTCTCTCCAGTCTACAACAACTTTTTAAGGTTCCGAAAAGACGTTACACACGTATATGCACAAATTTTCAGTTGCTGCGGTTAAAACACCTATAAAGAACATACAATTTAGTTTTCGAAGCTATATCAGCAAAAAAAAAATGCTACACATGAAATTTAATAAAAATGATAATAATAATAATAATAATAATAATTCTTTCTACTATAGGCACAAGGTCTGCAATGTGGAGGAGGGGACAAGTCGATTACATCAACCCCAGTGCGAAATTGGTATTTAATCGACCTCGAAAGGATGAAACGCAAAGCCAACCTTGGCAGAATTTGAACTCAGAACGTTTCGACAGATCATTGACCGCGAAATATTTCTTCCAGCGAGCTAACGATTCTGCTAGCTGACCGCCTTAATAATAATTCTTCGTACTATAGGCACATGACCTGAAAGTTTGCGGAGGGACTAGACGATCACATTGATACCAGTGTGCAACTGGTACTTATTGCCTCGACCGCGAAAGGATGAAAGGCAAATTCGAACTCGGCGAAATTTGAATTTATAACGATGGTGCCAGATCGCCGCGTGAATAATTTTAATAGTATGACGTTTGTGGGTAACGAAGATAGTAGACGTGACACGAACAATAATTGGCGCCCTTGGAAGTATCGCTCAGCTAACAATGTAGCTCAAAATTATTAGTAATAATGGAAAGTTAGAACAGCTACAAAAATCGTTGTTACTTGGAAGATCAAGTTTTGTTCGCAGGGTTCTTGAATAATTATCAGTAAATAAGTTTCATCTTTGTCTGATGGCTGTGGACAGCTAAAACTTTCCATAATAACTAGCTAAATAAGCTGAGAAATTTAGAGATTTCATCAAATGATAATGATGATAATAAATAATAATAATAATAATAATAATAATAATAATAATAATACTAAAAACAGAGCTCAATGCTAAAAACAAGATAATGGGTATCAACACTTTAGCTGTCCCAGTTATAAGCTACAGCTACAACATCCTTAACTGGACACTAAACGAACTATGTAAAATAGACAGGAAAACAAGAAAAATAATGACAGGATATAGGATGCACC
>NC_068981.1:68137096-68139192 GCF_001194135.2 Octopus bimaculoides
CTACATGAACTTCTAACTTGTTGTCTCTTGAGGTCTCTGGGTGAGACTTGGATCCAACTTGTACAAATGCAAAACAAAAGTCAAACATAAAATGATAATAATAATAATGTTACGGCAAGAACAATCAGCCACCCTTTACATATGTTTGACCTAAAACTATACGCTACAAATGATAAACAGCTGGAAACACTACTACACACAATACATGGATTTTTCAAAGAAATACATATGAAATTTGGATTAGAAAAATGTGGCAAAGCAACCCCGAAAAGAGGAAAACTTATTAAGAGTAGCAACATTACACTAGATAAAGCCAATGAAATAAGAGAATTAGACCAAAGCCAGACATACAAATATTTAGGAATCAATGAACTAGATAGGATACAACACACACAAATGAAAGAGAAAATAAAGAAAGAATACTATAGAGGAGTTAGTTCAATACTGAAAAGAGAGTTCAGTGCTAAAAACAAGATAATAGGCATTAACACTTTAGCCGTCCCAGTTATAAGTTAAAGCTACAATATCCTTAACTGGACACTAAAATAACTAACGAAAATAGACAGGAAAACAAGAAAAATAATGATAGGATCTAGGATGCACCACCTAAAATCTGACATAGAAAGGCTATATATACAAAGTACAGATGGTGGTAGAGGCCTTATGCAGCTGGAAAACTTTTATAAAATAACCACCATAGGACTGCAAAACTACCTACTTTAGAAGCATGGAAAACTAATACAAATAGCAACAAAACACGAGCAAAACAAAAAAAACTGTTTTCAGTATATCAGGAAGTAGACAAATACACACAGGAAAGCATACTACCTAATAAAGAAGAAGAAGAAGAAGAAGAAGAAGAAGAAGAAGAAGAAGAAGAAGAAGAAGAAGAAGAAGAAGAAGAAGAAGAAGAAGAAGAAGAAACAACAAAGGCTATAAAACAAATGAAATCCAAACTAAAACTAAAACAGCAACGGACCATGATAAAACGATAGCAAGAAAAAACACCTTCATGGCAAATACTGGGCTAAACTAAATGCAAAAGAAATAGACAGAGAAAAATCCCAGCAATGGTTGAGAAGCTCATGACTCAAATCAGAGACTGAAGGATTTTTAATTGCTGCACAAGACCAAAGCCAACACAGTAGAAAATACCAAAAAAACATATAAGGAAAAGTAACATAAGTAACTGCAGAATATGTGGCGATGGACAAGAAAGAAAGAAAAAAAACATATTACCTCAGGCTGCTCAAGCCTGGCTTAGAAGGAATATATTCACAGACACGACAGAGCTGTGTGGCCTACATACACTGGAAGCTATGCCAACACTATGGAATAACAAGAGAAAATGATGGTATAGGCTCACGCCAGAAATGGTCACAGAAAACGAGCAAGCAACCATACTCTGGGATATACCAATACACACAGATAGAGAAAATAGTGTTATTATGTACATTATTTTGTCTTGGTATAATAGATGGGCTCCAACAAATATCCTCCTCAATACCACAGAATTGCTTGTTAGTTGTTTGACCATAACCAGTTGAACGTGAACGATATTCGAAGTAGACCTTACAGTGGTTTCAGCATGATGGAACAATTCTAAAACCGCAAGAGAAACAATGCAGTTTTTCTGAGAGAAAATAATCTCCTACACGGTAATTTCAACTGGCCTTCCGTTTTCTATACCTGACTAGCCCAGATATTTTCTTGTGGGGATACCTGAAATAGAGTGTTGATGTCAGCAAACCGGAGACTTTAGGGCAACTGATGAGAATATCAATAAATAAAGGAGAACAGGTGGGTCTGAACCTCTTGAGGGTGTTATGGTGCACGTTTTGGAAAGAGCAAGGGCGTGCGAAGCCAAAAATTGGTGCCATCTAAGCGATGTCATTTTTGATATGTGATGTAGTGCTGTTGCAAACTCTGACTGCTGCATAATTTCCATTATGTCCTTTATAATGCATCAACATTTCATGAATCTATTTGTAAAGTTAAGGATTTATTAAAATTTGAAACCCAACAGTGACTTTTGGGACACCCAATATGTATATATATATATATATGGATATATATATATATGTGTGTGTATATAT
>NC_068981.1:68139539-68142882 GCF_001194135.2 Octopus bimaculoides
TATATATATATATATATATATGAGTGTTAGAAGACAGAATTAGAGAATCATGCGGCTGTCACAACAAGCTCATCCTACGGACTGCGCTATCTGTCCACGTATTTATGAATTAATAAATTAGTACAATGTAAGCTTTCATGTAACAAAAAAATAAAAGAAAAACATCGAGAACATTCGGTGGATGCAGATACTCCGTGAGATGTATATAAAATCATAAAACTTGTAGGTATGAGAGGTGAATATAATTCTATTTAGTTACGTGACTCCAATGAACGTTTTGCAACATTCTTCATACATTATTAACTTCAGTTCACAACAAACTATGTATACGTGTTTACATTAATATGTCTGCTCAGCATTACAGTATACATTTTTTTATCTACAAATTACTGCCCAGCAATAGTGGTAGCTCATTTGACCACCATACCATCAAGCTTACATCAGCAATTCAACTGTAAACACAGAGACACAATTCATGTCTTATATGTACAATGTACAAAAGGTCGAAAAAAGGTCGAAAATATTACAAGGATTGTGTCGTTATAAAGGAAATCTCAGGAAAATGATATACTGTGGTTCTATTAAAGAAAGCATATTCTTCACATATGATACCAATTATGATAATGTGCTAATAATTGTGTGCATATAAAAAACACAAAATATCAGAAGATATTAAATGTGAGTATATCTATTAACTACATATAAGGATTACAGCTGGATTGTATGTGGTAACTACGCGGTCCAATGAATCCACATATTCCAATACAATTATACAAATATATATCTACTTATATCCACTCTCTCACACACACACACACATACAAACACACACACACACACACAAAAAAACAAACACACACGTATTATACACACACATACACAAACATGCACAAACACATAGGTTTGAGCGCGCATGTGCATGCACAAGCTATAACATTCAAATTTATCAGTAGAAAAAATGTAAAGGTTAGCGGAGGGCGCTATAATTCGTCTGTCAATTACAAATCAATGTAATACGTGGGTTCATGTGACTAAAAATCCATAGTTTAGCTTGTAGAGTTTAATTTCCTATTCTCTAACTAGTAACACAGTTTGTAGAGACCTTTTGTGTATTCTATTAGGGCTTGAGTTTCTGTTTATTAATGTTTTGTAGCGAAATAGCATACACAAATAACATCATGCAAAAACACCTGGTATGATATTTTAAGCAAGGAGTGAAGATTGCTCACTGGTGATAACAACGTTATATATATAACCTTGTGAGAAATATAGATGTACATTTCCTTCATCCGAAACAACTCTGTCTCAAAAATATACCAATAACTTGCTGAATGTGAAGCAATGGTAATTTTTATTTCGAACTTTCGATAAATATAGAATTAACTAAAGACACGCAAAAATTGCATATATCCCACGTTGATACTAGATATCTAAATTTTTCATTCACAGCGGTAAACAAACGAAATGGATATTCTTAAACAAAAGAAAACGAAAGAAGCGATGTAAGTGGAATTGTGTAGCTGCTATAAGGTGAGGAACATGCAGGGAAAGTAGGAAGTCAGTAAATATATTTATAAACTAGCTATAGACACAAAGAAAAATACAAATAAGAGTCTAATCACTGGAGAAAAACAGGATAAATCTACCAAGGAACGTAAAAACATATATGAAAAAAACATTTGTCAAAAGGAGGGTAGAAAGCAATAACTATGCAAGTTTTCTGTAATCTCTCAGAATACTAGAAACAAAAGCCAATTCTCAGGCAGACCTCAATAATATTCTATAAACTGATGAGCATATGCAACAACATTGATCTAGTTTTGTCTCAAAAGATCTGACCGTTACTGCTAAAACATCTCGGGTCAATTATGTATTAGACCATAGTAGATGTATTGGAGAAGGATAACATTAGCATCAACAGCTGTAGAATGACTGCCTGCGCCATTAACAAAACCACCATCGCCCCTCTCCTTCGACTACCAATAACAATAACAACAATAATAAAATTTTAAAAACATGAAAAGTAGAGAAATTATTCTGATAATGTTCAACGATTTGACTTCGCCATCGCTAAATAATTGCAGTAATATGATCTGCAAGGTCACAGAAAAATACGAGACACCTTTCGAAATAAAAACAGAATGCACACTCTTGTAATTGGAAGAATATATTCAGAAAGTTGTTCTACTCTATTGAAGCAGCTACAGCTGGTGTCCAGGTTACATATGGAACTTGGACACCAGCAGTAGCTGCTTAAATATTAGATTTTGTTTGTTAATGAAACTAATGCGAAATTATTAGATCTTCAACTTCACTAAAAAAATATTACGGAAGTAGAGAATAAAAACAAAGACATAAGGTGAGGTAGATTTTGACGTTTCTTCACTGGCACGTCAGCAAATCTGTTTCGAAGCATCAGATACAGACTAGACCTTTACTTTTTTTGTTAACAAAAATATCGAAAGTTGACACAGGATTGCAGTTCGAAAACGATATTTATTTCTGAGATTGACACGAGGACACTAAGTTTGAGAGATCAGACTTTAGCCTATCAAATCGACTCATTATAAGACTGATTTCAACTCAGGAATTAAAACGCTCGAACAAATGGTACAAAAATCGTATCTGATGCTTCTATGATTGTGCTCATTGAACTCCCTTAATTGCATACATACACAAACATATCCATACATGCTTTACACTCCACACAAATACATGAACGCTTGCACACACATATTAACACACACGAAAAGGCACGTACAGACACACACACACGAAAACACACACGCACATATATATATATATATATATATATATATATATATATTCATATATACATGCATCAATAAATATATATACCTATTCTAAGATAGATATAGTGCAATAACAAATTAGGTATTTCTGTGACTATCAATCCATTTTTTGGATCACATTATATTTCTATAGTGACGCGAGGCAGAAGTTTTCAAATTTATTCCTTCTTCAACAACCTCATTAGCGGGAAATAATTTCTTCTAAGGTTTAGCTGGGATGCGAGAAAAAATCGTTTTGGTAAAATATAAGAATTTTTTTCATTTCGAAAGAAAACAGCCAGTGTGTATCACAGACTTGGGCTTTAGGGGATAAAGAAGATGATTTCATTTCAGAAATAGAATGAAGTATTTCATAAACAGAATAGATGAAATTTAAGTAACCTATTGACAAATATTACTGCCCTCTCCTTCAATTTTATGTACATGTGTTTACAATATGTACACAATATAAGTACATATGTATGTGTGTATATGTGTATGCGAGGGTATGTTTAAGAATATGTGTACATATATATATATATATATATATA
>NC_068981.1:68142981-68146270 GCF_001194135.2 Octopus bimaculoides
ATCAAAAACCTATTAGAATATATAGAGAATATATACAGTTATTTTCACCTGTTTTTAAAACTAAATATTCACAGATGCTCATTTACTCAAGCTTATACATATACACAAATACTCTTTTTGCGAGTGGTTGAGTGAAGAATATTATAGGTGCATATAAGTTACAAATGTAATATGTTATATAGAAAATGTGGTTTTACATTAAACTTTTATGTGAAGTATTTCAACGTTTCTCACAAACGCCCAATATACTAAATTACTCTTAATATTTCATTTCAACCGAGCCTTTCTAAATATGAAAAAATATTCATTTTAAAATTTTTTTGTGTCTGAGTGTATGTTTTAAAATCTTGTATATTATGTGTATAAGTTACAACTTCCCAATAAAGTACATTAAATTCATTGTCAATACTGAAATATAACGAAGTCAATAAAGCTCTTGCTGCTTCCCAAATTCTATATTTCAATTAAAGACTGATAAATTGATGTTATCAGTTAAAATGTTATATATATATTGTCATGCATGTGAACTAATAATTCAAACTATGGATGTATGCAACAATTTCATAAAAAAAAAAAAAATTTAATCAAAATTGTAAAACTCTGTGTCAAAATTATTGAGCAGTGTAAATTGTTTTATGGATAACCCTTTAACCTAAAAGATAATCTGGGCTGTGTCATGCTATAAATGCGAGGGAATTTTAGAAAATAGCTCCTTGGATTGTGTTATCCACCAAACTTGTCTTTCATTAATGAAATTTCGAGGAAAACTCTAATAATTTTATATTAAAGTTCCATGGATTCAAACCTACTAACACGAATTTCGCTTCATTTTTTTTTTAATCTAAAGAACAAATGATAAGTATGTTATACAGTGTTGAAGATTTATTTTCTATCGAATTTGTTTCTTATGGAATATAACTATTGACATATTGCATTATCATAATAAAGCAACATAGAGAGCCTTTAATTCATGAAACCCTATATGTATCAAGATTATATTATAGTATATAATACTCTCCTAGTTCGATCGTAATCTAACGGCATTTCATCAAGATAGTGATTTCATTGTCTGATAGGTTATGTTTCATAACAATTCATTGTATATATTCTACTAAGTTCAGATATAAATTAGTACCCAATATCTTAAAAAAATAAAATGAATTATTGGTTGAGTGCATAGAAAAGTCTAGTACCAAGAGTGATATTAATGCTTCTAAAAAGAGATTTTTCAACATAAGAGTGGAATAGTCATTCATATAGATCAAAATAATAGGTCCTTGTAATTCAGTCAACGATAAGAGAATATTGGTAGATTTGCACATTAAATGTGCGTCTTCATATTATTTCAAGTGTTGTCGGTTAATAAGAATTTATATAGGCTAGAGGAACTGTATAAAAATAAGCTCTAGGATTTTGACCAGTTGCAATAATATATATATGTATAACTCTGTCCTTACTATCTATCTGCCCTTACTATCCTTCCTATCATTATGTATGTTATTGTTATTATTTATATCTTGGTTTAAAGATCATTATCATGAAATTCATTTTTCTCATTTTATTTTATCTTTGTAACGTGCTAAAATAGCGTTATAAATTCCGTTAAAAGTTTCCCAGAATCCATTTTGGTGAATAGATTTGGAGTTGTATCCTTACCATATCAGTCCATTAAAATTATTATATTATACGTTCGATCGTACTATAAGAATGCCCTCGGATTTAAATAGATAACATATACTTTGAGCATTTTCATTTCGTTTCTCTGAAAATCCATACCATGCTCTATATATCGAAATGCCGGCTCATTATTCCTGCTATAGAGTAGCTCATGATTTCTCCTATATGATAAAATCGAAACATTTTCTTTCGTCTACAATTGTTTATAGTTACGATACGTTGTATCACGAAACATATAATAAGAGACGAAACCATGAAACAATCTGTGAGAAACCCTTTTTGAAATTACTGAATATATATATTCTTAAATAAAGAATCTGAATCTGATGTTATTACTTAATGTATTGAATCATTTATATTTTAATTCTTTGCATTCATCCAACATTTTAATCTACAAATCCCATAATAATACCTGCACGCTTAACATTTCATTTCAATATTTTATTGCATTTTCACATATTTTTCAGATGTGACATATGTAACTTTTCTTCTACTGTTTGTTGTATGAGATAAAAAAAAAAAAGACGTTGGCTGTGGAAGTTTAAATGTCATCTATTATTTGTCAGCCTTCACTGATTCAATAACCATTACGTTTGTTATAAAAACATATTTATTTAACTTCAGTTCCGCTTTGAAATAGGGTTTGATGGAATTATACTGAAGGTTTCTATATATCTCAGGTAGATGATATCAATATGTTTCTTTTCTAAATTCAAAGTACAACTTGCAAGATGTTTGGATAGAGACCGTAGATATATATTTATTTGTATGATATTCGAAGAAATTTAGTGTGTTATTGATTTTTAACCCCAATATATTATCTTAGAGTATTCGATCTCACGAAGCAATTTCCAAACCTAAACTCTTCCAATTATAACTTATTAGTGTTTAAAAATACAAACACGCAATGAATAAAAATAGGAAGAATAAATGTATTATTATGCAATATTTACAATCGGTGGAGGGAGGGCACAAGACCAATATAATTCTCATATTTGTAAGGAAATTAATTCTGCATAATCAACATAAATATATCTTCAATGCAGACCAGAAATAAATATATACGTTCAAATGTACGTATGAATATGTGTGTATGTGCGTGTGTTGAGTACATTTCATAACTAAATATCTTTTGTGAAAACACTGATCTTTACGTAAAACTACTTAATGCCGACGTGAAGTTAAACCAGCTAAAGAGATTATTACCGTTTCGTTTTCTCTTTAGCTGACTTCAACTAACTTGTCTGTCAGTAAACGAATGTGAAGCTATTAATTATCAATTCATGAGAGTGAGCCTGTATAGATATACGATTTTGAAAGCATCCTTTTAAACGGATACTTGTTTTGATTATTCATTATCATTATATTTTGTGATGTCTCTACGTGTGTAATACAGATTTACATTTCTGTCATAACTGTCCACAATAACTCGCTTTTAGTAATGTGTTATTATTCATGCTACTTTATATAACATCCGTTCTGAATGTATAACATGTAAGTCAATTGTTGTTCATCAATATTTCTGCATTTTCTGTTTTCCTTATACATACATACATATATACATACATACATATATACATACATACATACATATATATATATATATATATAT
>NC_068981.1:68146367-68151802 GCF_001194135.2 Octopus bimaculoides
GTATATATATATATATATATATATACATACACGTCCACCATCTGTCCGAAGTGAGATAGGCCAATGACCAACGTTCGATTGGTCAATTGAAATTTAAAAACAAAAGACCAGCTATTTAGATGGTTATACGGCGTACGATTAGTAAATAAATGATTGGGAAAATGGAGTATGTTGTAAGGGGCCCTCAAACGCTTAGGCCCGTATGTACTAGATTAGAAACATATTCGGACATTTAGGAAGTAAGACGGTTGGGGTGAAAATGGTCCAAAAGTATTTTTTTTAATAAGAAGGTGAAATTAGTAACAATGAGAGGAATTTATTTCGTAAGAAGATTAGGGAAATATTTATGGTTAGGGGGAGGTAATAACTAGGGTAAATGGCCTAAATTAAAGATTGCTGATCTGCCATGCAGTGCACCTAATCAGTTAGCTGACTAGCCCAATAGACAGCTAATTTCAGAGCTAAGTGTCTAAACATTCTATAAATCAGTCAGCCTAGTGGTCAATTAAATAAGTAAAGGTAAATATCCCTAATTAAATTAATGATTATAATTCATAATTACAAATTAAAAAAAAAATTGCAAGTTATTCTTACAGATGCAGGCTCTTACCACAATTTGCTCATGCTTTCATGCACACAAAATAAATCATCACAACATGAATATGGCTATGAATCAACGGTTTGTATTCTTACAGTTCCATTGTCATGCAATGTGAAGACATTTGGATACGATTGAAATGTACGTAATCATGTGTGAATTTTACACTAAGGTACATTCCCCCTTATCATCCAAAGCGAGAAAAGTATTAACAGGAATTAGGATTGTTACAATGTCATAAATATTGACGGCTCTTAAATATCATGTAAAGTTTTGTTGGTTTACACTGTTTTAATCAATCGTCCTTGAAAAGTTAAACCACATATACTAGTGAATAAGAATTAACAAGTCAAAAACATCCGAAATATGAAAAGTATTTTCATTGAATATTTTTCTATCTCCAACTGCAACTGTTAAAGTATCTTGAAAAAAGAAATATTAAACTACCTGTACGTATGTGGTTTTATGTGTAAGCGTGCATATGCATTCGTTAATAAAAAAAAAATGGATGTGCAAATTGTGTGTATGTAATTACTGAAGCGATGTCCCTATGTGGTTTCGACTAATTTTCAGATCAGCGCTGATTATTCATGTGTAAGCATGATAATTTCGCTTTTCTTTTTCTGTTCTACACTTTTGCCCCATGCATTTGTTCGCTTGAAATTTAACTCTATGCAAATTGCAGGGAATGTTTGCATAATAGAATATTTGACTGAAAAACAAACGGAAAATAATAAACAGATGTGTACGAGATCCCACTTCAGAAATATTTGATAGGCTGTGAATTAATTATCTCAATTTTTTGATTTTATTTCTGTTTATCATACAATAATTACTGTTGGGAATTAGTATTTAATGGCCTTTGCATAATCTGTTTATTACACATCACCTCCAATTGATGGTGAACTGAAGCTTACATAACCTATGTTGCAAGTGATACTGAGCCTTAATTTATTTCTTGACATCTGCTTCGCTCGTGAAGGCACAAATAATACATAAGCAAATTTCCAAGCAAATTTCACATGACCTACCTAGTAGCTAGTAACCTAAATTGTATTTTATTAGATTATTATAGAACTGAATTTTTTTGGTGTTTATACTTTTCCAGTATGTGTATAGAATCTAAGTTCCAACTGGCAACTGAATTACGATAAATAATATTTTGAAAACGTTTGAACCTGTTTCCCATTTTATTTTACTTTTATTATTCTGATCAATATATATTGTAAATATCAGAAAATCATTATCTTGGATATCTGATCATATCCCTTCTCTAAAGAAATCATAGCTTGGTTAAGGTAATATTTTGTTATTGATTGGGGATTATTTCCAGAGCAATTTATGTTTATTTTTCAGAAACATAATTCATCTATATTTGCAAGAAATAGAGTGAAATCTGGAACGGATACAGTTCCTAGTTTATGCGCTTTACGTTATTCTTTTTTCGGAAATCTCACAGGAAACCAGAAAGGCTACCACTGTCTACGTAATATTGCTACCGCAAGTAATTTCCTGAAGCTTCTGTACATTACTACGCGATTACATTTCTTAACACTACACTGTCATCATTGTAACAGCTACATGCAGGTTGCTTGTTTTTTCGATATAAATTTATATGTTCCTAATATAACTATATGATTGTTAAACATTGCTATAGTAGTTATATTTGGACATATATAAGCTTCATCTATATATCATTTTTCATAAACGGAAGAAGACTACATGCAGGAGTATAATATATATAAAGATACATTTCAACTATAATAAATTTTGTGGCATATGTCACAATAATTACTGCAGGTTTCAATTTTCTCATTATTTGTGGAACTGGGTAGTTGCGTTTGTATAAGATAAGACCAATACAGAGGCCAATACAGAGGCTAAAAACGGAACCACATACATATTTTAACAGGCAAATACTACTTAAATTTAATCATAAATTTTGATCGGGTGTTGAAAAATACAGTATGTCGCATGTTCGTTAAAACTCATACTTAAGAAAGAATCTTTAAAGGAAAAAAATGAAAGTATGAATTTGGTGTTTATAAATACTGCAATAACTTTCACAGCATTAAAAAAAAAAAACATATCAAAGATTGTTACACGCTACAAGTTCAGTATTCGTACATTTATTGATTCCAACGAGAATTCGAACCTTTCTTTTAAAGAATCTTACTTTTAATGAAATTTCTTTAAGACAATTGATAACGAATGACGTTCCACTAGAGTTTTGTAGTACCAAATACGATCTTATTTCCATACTCAAATATTAATTCTTCTGCTTCATAGATGAAGGGCGGCTGAAACATTTGTAGGTTTTCTTAGACTCTCTCGGGGAATGTGACCAAATGAGGCCTATTTTTCAACACCATTCCCCTTTCTCTACACATGCTTACTTCATCCCAGTGCTTGGATACAACTGGTAAAGAAGCTTTCATCCCGTCGGTCAAAAAAAAATCATGAAAATGTATGAAAACATCTATGAATTTAACATTGGAAAAATGAGAAGATATAGTAATTTTGAGGTCTAAATAATCCTAAATTTATCGACTGTATGTACATCACAGTCGTAATATATGCCCAAACCATCGTCATGGTCAACTATGTAAATCTGGCTCTTATGTTTATCTTTTAAATTTCCAAACCAAACTACGACAGTGCAGCTAATTGCGCAGTGTGGTAGTAGAGTCTGTAATTCTGGTATTAGTATTCATTGTATATTTTAATGTACTAGTAATCATACTATTTTTTTGATATTATTGTATATATACCTATATTAGCTTCATTATATGTAGTAGAATTGGTGTCGCGCAAAATTGGATCAAATAAATCATTACTGACTTTATACATATACTTAGTCTCATTAGAGAATGCGAATTAGTGCTTAGAGCCTTTAAAATTATTGATGTCAAAGTTTGCTTACGCTTGAAAAGTGTTATAGTACATAATGGAATTTTATATCAGTTAATAAATCAAGAAGGTCTGCTTGAAGATTAGCTAGATCTGTAAACACTCTCTCTGTAAACTCTCTCGCTTTCTCTCTCTCTCTCTCTCTCTCTCTCTCTCCCTCCCTATGTATGCATGTATATATGTATATATATATTTAAGAAAAATGGAGACAAACGTTCAATGTTATTTAAATCATTTATGCTAATATAAATGATATGAATAACACTTTGATCTTTTGTTTCCATTTTCAATTATTCTTATGTACTCCAAAGCAAGAGAATTAACTCCCACGCAAGTGTGCTCGCTAATTCCTAGGGCGCTTATGTGACATCTGGGTACCTTGTAATTGTTCATCTGGGTCTGGATCTTTCGTATAATTTGAACATTCATATATATATATATAAGCCTGAGTGATAGCATTTCGAATAATGATCAATTCTCTAAATATAAGTTTGGTACTATTGTATCCTTCTTGTTGCAGTCTTAATTAATACTAATTCATCAAATCGTCGGACTGAGTGTCAGCGAAATTCCAAGAGAAAGAAAAACGACTGTGAAGCAGAAATATACAACGGCAAATGTACAGAGTTATGCTCAAATGTAACTTGGAGTGTTAATTATATCCGCAGAAACATTTAAAGAAAACCGTATTGAATTGTAACTTGAGAGGCTAACATGCTATAAACCCATAAAGTACTATGAATTTGGACTTCCGAATCATCCTAAAATCTAAGACAAAAGAAAACTAACAAAGCAGTCGCTTTGTACCACAATCCTTTCTGTTGGCCAGTTTGTTTGCTTCGTTTGTAACTCGTTGTCTGGATTAGAGTGCCATAAGAAACATAAAGAAGGGAACTTAGAGAAGAGGTGTTCTTACCCATCCCTACGTCGACCAGATAATCCATTAATATGAGTGTGTATGTGTGTTGAATAAGATAGGTGATGGAATGGAGAAATTTTGTCCCTCACAGTCAATGAATTCATTGACACATCACTTGGGCTCCCAAACATAAGCTGCCTTTCCGTACGTGCGTAAGTTTAAAACGATTCATATTCCAACCTACTGTATTTTGAAACTCATCCGTGAAAGCGATGTTTATGGCATGAAAGTAAGGTTTCTTTTTATGAGATTTTAAAATTCTCAATTTAAATAATAAAAGAATATTTACGGTAACGAAAAGCATGAAGGAAACCTAAGCACATTAATTCTTTTCTCAGCAGAGCAACAAATGGCTGAGAAAGTTAAAATAGCAGTTACACATTTTTGCTGCAGATCATATCTATATTTATCCTGTTTAAAGGAAGTAAAAATAAATCAAAATTATATGAAAAGAAAATATTAAAAAATATAGTATTTTCATAACAGAGTGCCGAGAATCTGTGTGAGTGAAAGAAAACTCACACAGAGAAATGTTTTCAACGATGCTCGGGTATAAGAAATACATGACACATTCGATTAATACCTTTTATATTGCTTTCTTTCTTTTACACATTAAATTAAGAGAAGAATAACAGGCAAAAAAGGGAAAAAGTAGTAGAAAAATAAATAAACAAAACGTGTGAAGTAATGTTTTGTCATGAAATCTCAGGTGAGGCTTAATCAGTTTATTGCGAGAAATATTTTTGAATGATCATATATATTGCTTATAAAGGCATCAGATATTAATCAATAAACGATACAAGAATTAGATTGAGCAGGAGAGTGGAAAGATAATGTACAAAATCATAAAGAAATTATCTTTAAAAACACTACAAAAAAACAACAAACACTATATAGTGTTTATTTTATAAAAAGTAAAGCATTTAGGGAACTGTTTCAAGAAATGAAGACATACATAGAAATATTGAAAGCGAGAAATGAGAGATTTGAAGAGTATATATATATATA
>NC_068981.1:68152138-68154802 GCF_001194135.2 Octopus bimaculoides
GTGTGTGCATGTGTGAGTGCGTGTGAGTGTTTTTGCTAGTGGATAGGGACATTTCTAAGTGTTTGTGAAAGACGAATGAGAAAGGAATGCTCACAAACATATGTAGGTAAATAGGCACGAAGATAGGGAAATAGGAAAAATAATCAATGCGCAAATGAGATATACATTAAAATTTAAAAAAAAGAGTAAAATCTAAATTGAATATTCGCTATATTAATGGCTCAAAGGTGAACTATTTTTCATACAGTGAGTAGAATATGCTAAGCTATTCCTATCCTACAGAAAGAAATCAAATAAAAAGCAAAAGTATGCTCTTTCGGAATTAACATGTGTTTAAATAATGAACGTTTTACAATTGATATATACCTTTGGGATATGGATTCTCAACTGAGAATAGCTGCAGGATGGGGATATGATCTGAAACCTGCATCAAGGAATGACAGCCTACCTGAATGAATAGCTCAGTCAGTTTTTCCTCTCTTGAGCATGTTTTATTTGACATTTTTCCCCACTCCTCTCTATTTCATTCTCCCTTGATTCAGGCCATTCTTCTCGGAAGTGCTGAAAAGCATATTTTGTGATCTTGACATTTTTGTGAGCATTAGGAATTCAGAATTCATATTTTTTATTATCAACACAGGGAATCTTAGAAAAATTTTGGTATACAATACAGTAGAAAAGTATTTGCTGCTTGATGAAGATGTGTGACGGATCTATTAACAGATGCAAAATATATTGTTGATATTTCTGCTTCTGAAACCACAATGCTTTCCAAATATAACCAATCAGTATCTGAGCTGGTTCATTATTCCAACAGTGTATAGCAAGACAATACTCCTTCACTCTGCAATAAGAGGTAGCAGCCGTAAGTTTCAAGGATTTTTTATTTATTTAATACGAAAAAAACTGTTATATGATTCATTACTACAGCATTATCAATTACGGGTTGACTCATGCCCTCCGCAGGTTTTTCATACAGATAAAATCGATCAAATTCTGGTTATACCCAAACAGCTGGAAAGTGCCATCGTTGGTTTGGAAAATTGATCCATCACCCATTTAAGTCAGTGATTCTCTATGTTGTGTCTGTATGTGCGAGCTTATTTATTCTAAAATATTCCACAACTGAATTTTGCAAGCTATTGCCTAAAATAAACGATGCACGTGTTCTGTTAGTTGTCTTACGTGCCGTGAAATATTACACATTTTGTGCATAGTCACCTTTTCTACTCTACGCACGAAACCCGAACTATTTGGGAAGTGAGGATACGGGAAAGTCGATTAGATGGAAGCCAGTACGCAACCGGTGCTTAATTTCTCGACCTCGAAAAGATGAAATTCAAAATTGACCTTGGCGGAATTTGAAGTCAGAACGTAAGGACAAACGAAATACCGCTAAGCGTTTCGCCCGGCATGCTAACGTTTCTTATTTCTTTATTCCCACAAGGGGCTAAACATAGAGGCGACAAAGAAGGACAGGCAAAGGGATTAAGTCTATTAGGTCAACCACAGTGCCTTACTGGTACTTAATTTATCGACCCCGAAAGGATGAAATGCAAAGTCGACTTCGGCGGAATTTGAACTCAGATCGTAACGGCAGACGAAATGTCGCGAAGCATTTCGCCCGGCGTGCACACGTTTTTGCCAGGTCGCCGCCTTACTTCGTGTATAGCAATGTTATCATGGACATGGTTTTGAATGTTCTTTTATGAAGGTAGTACATATTGTGGTGTTCGTTACATTTTCAAATACATCCCTTATGTATTTTGCTTACAACTGATTCACTAATGTTTATTTGCATATTGGTTATCGCTGCCTTGTATTTCAGGTTTTTGCTTTCTAAAATAGTTTTTTGGTAACGAAGTGCGTTAGTTGAGTGTTGAATCAAACCTCCTTCGAGACAAACATGAGATCTCTTGACGAAAATGTTTACTTCTTTTGAGTAAGGTATCTTTCGCCCGACGATTAACTAGCAGATTATCCCGCGTTTGGGTAATTGCTATTTCCGAGGTTGTGCTAGCTATGAAACTCATATAGCCTGGATTTTATCTACTTTAACCCACTAATATATATGAGATAATGGAGTTGAAAGATGATTATTTATTAATGAAATGATACTTCATACTTCCTACAGCTGTTTAAATTGCGTCTATTTAATAAATTACAAATTTGTTGTTTAAATTTGCATTTTTAAGTAATAAACACTATATTACCACGAAAAAATATATTTAGAAAAAATTACTTTACTTAAAACAGAAAACAAAATAACTCGCCTTCATAGAGCAAAATAACATATAGTAATAAATTATATAATATACTATTCATATAATATCTCCTAACATTTAGGAGATCTGTGACCTATTGATATAACAGAATAGAGTTATTGAAAATGTCTAGTAATCATATCTATAAGCAATGATTGAAATTACTGTTAATTACACCAGTTTTTATACATAATATATTCGACTTTATTACCTGTAATTAAAAACTAATATTATAACAATATCCTAAACAATGCCGAAGGTGCAACGTCGTGGCACCTTGAGCAAGTGTCTTCTACTTTAGCCTCGGGCCGACCAAAGCCTTGTGAGTGGATTTGGTAGACGGAAACTGAAAGAAGCCCGTCCTATATATGTATATATATATATATATATATATATATAT
>NC_068981.1:68154812-68155576 GCF_001194135.2 Octopus bimaculoides
AACAAAACAGTATTCTGCATTTATACTAACTGAATATTAATAATTTTTACTTTATATTAACATATTTTTCACCTATTATCTTACGTTAATATTAATTTTAAGTCATTATTAGCGATATTCAATAATTGGATAATAATATAGATGAACCTAAATCCCATATGTTGACAATACCTCGAAATTCTCTCTATAAACTACATTTATGATGTCGTAATGCTCTATACTTCTATCTATCCAGAATGTAAGCAAATAATATATTCACCGTGGTGATTATATGTTAGAGGCTTATTATTTCATGTAGATGTATTTAATAGAAGGATTAATTTAACAATGCTTAAATATAAATAAATACTAACGAAATAAAGGTTATAATGCGTATATGTGTATATGAACCTATGCCCCACGTACATTTATATCACCGAAATAAGCAAGAGAATATCAAGCAGTGATGCAGTGCAACAGTTTCAAGCGCCCCCATTCAATTGAACAATGCAATCATTACATCAACTTAAATGTAGTGCTATCTTCAACTCCATAAATAAATTAATAGAATTTTAACTGGTAGGGCATATTAATATAATTTTTCTCAAATATTTTAACAGAGAAAGATGGAAGAAATTCATGTTGCCGCTATTGCAGCTAAGAATTGACTCTCTCGCTCTCTCTCTCTCTCTCTCTCACTCTCTCCATTTCTCTCTCTCTCTCTCGCTTTCTCTCTCCTTCTCTCTCTCTCTCTCCCTCTCTCTCTCTCTCTCTCTCTCTCTCTC
>NC_068981.1:68156411-68157087 GCF_001194135.2 Octopus bimaculoides
TATATATATATATATATATACCGAATGTGAGGGAGGGACGCGGAGACGGATAATAAACAGAGATAGATAAGTATATAGATAGATAAACAGACAGGTAGATTAATGTATATAAGAATAAAAGCGTGTATGTAGAATGAAATATTTATTGCATTAAAGATAAGAAAATTATATATATGAGCTGTTTCTACGTGTCCGCATGTGTGTATGTTTAAACAGGTTGCCATCAAGAAGAAAAAGAAGACGAAGGAGAGAGAGTGAGAGAGAGAAATATATGAATTTGTATTAAAATGCAAAAATGATGCCATTTTCGCATGATCTCCACTCTTACATTTAATAGTTCTTACTACGTAAATGACAAGTTCATATAATAAATTACAATTGTCCAACAATTGCAGCTGTAACAACATTCTCAAGCTTGTAATGTATACGTTAATTTGCATGGTTGAATTTCAATTATAATTAGGTTATAGTGAAAGTTTCTCGGAGAGGCCTATCTGTCTATGAGATAAGTAAAACAACCACGTAATTTACATGCGGTGTCAGAAGATCAGGTATGATGATTTAAGTACATATAGATCTATGAAACTGAGACAACTGCTGATTTCCAGATCATGTATATGTATATGTGCATATACATTTACATATATGCGTATACATATATATATATATATATATA
>NC_068981.1:68157735-68159675 GCF_001194135.2 Octopus bimaculoides
TATATATATATATATATATGTTAATGACACCAAAACAGATGCGTTGTGGAAAGCCCACTAAACTAGGCTATTCGAATGAAGAAAGCCTTCTAATAACGTCCCATCGCGTTGAAAAAAGAAAAAAAAACGAAATGTATCACTGGCATTTGGAAATAATACACCAGAGATGATGTCATTGTGGAATACATAATTATGCTTCTTTGAGACTTGCCAGTTGCCAGTTTCCACTGGCACCGCATGCAAACAATATGTGCCCCCCCCCCGCTTCTATAGTTAAGCAGTGAATAAATAATCAATGACACCGCATTTAGCTGGCAGACTGAAAAAACGTTCATTATCTCCGACTGAAACAGTATTTCTTCAAAATAGCGGTGTGTGTATCATACCTAAAGCACATATGGGAGCCTGTTACAGGTGTAGGCTAACAATCTCTCATAGTCGTATAGAATCGAAGAGTAACTTCTTTTATTGATGTGTAATCACCGAGACATTTTCCAATATGCAGGGAATCAACGTCATTTTCATTGTCACCATAATCATCTTATCTGTTTTGAGGGATTGTGCATCAACGATCATATAATTCAAAGTGTTCATGTTATGTGGGAAACTTTTCCTCTTCTTCTTAACAAATAGAATAATAAGACAGAGATTCTTCGTTTGATATTAAAGAGTATTCTTGTATAATTTTGTCATATATGAAATTTCAATCTTGCGCTGATTTCTGAAATGCATTAAAAGAAACTGCGCTTTAAGTGTTATTTTAGATATATGGTATCTAAATGTATTTCAAATAGAAAACACGCATCTGCATACTGCTGTATATGCATTACATTTGGACAATATACGTGATGGAAATAACATTTAATCGTGTCAAAAGAACCAAATAATGTAAACGATACTTATACAGTTACAAAAATAGGTAGCAGACACTTAATAAAATCTAAGCATTCAACTTTGAGTTTATATGCCCACAAACGGTATTCTCATTTCGATTGAACTTAATGTATATTCAATTTTATATAAAGTTTCCAAGAAGCGGATTGTAAAGAAAGTTATAAAAACATTAAATATAAGATCAAAGCGACAATTATATCAAATATATGCAAGAAAGCTACAAATATACTAACCATACTTGATACTAATACAAACAATAATTCTAAGAATTTCAATATGTCACATCTGTTCGCTTTTATGTGGAGATGCTTAGAAGATATTTCTATCTGTGTTTCATTGTATGGAAATAGTTTTGTATAATTAATTTCACTGCATTGGAAATTTCTCCGAAGGTGGAAACAAGATGTTCTGACGCTTAGACTTATCTCAAACACACTGGAAATATAATTGAATTGTTACATGAAGCAGTAACCTAAACTATGTCCTTAGTTACAATGCTATATAAATATAACATAATGATGAAAATATGAAAGTTGAATATAACAATGACAGGGATAAAATAACGACGATGTCAATGATGATGATGACGAACTGACTAAAATTCATCATAATGGTGGTGATAGGCTTGGATGTAGTAGCGGTGAGATGTATATAATGGTAGCGCACAAGTGATGGTATTGGTCGATAGAGCTGTAGCTAAGCAAAACGAATTTTAAAAGGCTTATACACACATACAAACCCACAAACACGCACCCCCCCACACACATGTCTATATCTATCTATCTATCTATCTATCTATCTAATGTTTTCCCTGTTTCAGACTGCGGCCATGCGCGGGCAACGTTTTGTAGAATTTTATTAGAATGAATCGACCCAAGTATTCTTTTTAACGCCTGGAACTAATTCTATCAACCCTTTCGCAGAAAAATTAAGTTACACGGACGTAAACACACTAACACCGGTTCTCGAGAGATGGTGGAATAAACACAAACACAAAGACACTCAGAATTATACATACATACACATGTATATATTTATATATATGT
>NC_068981.1:68159875-68162072 GCF_001194135.2 Octopus bimaculoides
TTATTATTATTATTATTATTATTATTATTATTATTATTATTATTATTATTATTATTATTACCCCCACCTTATTGAAGAGTGTATATTCTATTTAGTCGTGTTTGTTCGTTTGTTTGTCTGTGAACAAAATATCTCAACAACCGCTGGATGGATTCGGATGAAACTTTCAGTGATGTTTCGTCTTGTGACCGGCACGAGCTGTTTCCAATGTAGCACTTCGCCACTTGGTCGTGTCGCCACAACATGAGTGGTTTTGGGTAAGTCTAGGGCATTCGTTCGTGATATGGGCAATGGTCTCATGCACTCTATTGCAGATGCGGCACAGCGGAGACAATTGCACATTCTTCAGTTTGACCTTCTAATTTGTGGACAGATTTTGGTCCTGCGCTGCTAGTGTAGTGCTCTCTGTCTCTTTTTTGGGTGTTCATTTCATTAGCTAATCCTACCTATTTTTCCAGCAACTTCCGGTATGGTTCCCTGGAATTGATTGTGTACTCTCTTCTTGCGTAATCCTTCTTCATCTACTTCTGCTCCTTCCTTTGTTTTCCCTTTTTTCCTTGCTCTCAATATTTTCTCGTTCCTAACTGTCACAAGCAAGGTTTCCTTACTTTCGGCTAAGTTTCTCATTAAGCTCTTGAGTTCGATACGCACGCAATCGCCTACACGTATCAGTCCCCTTCCTCCATTTGCTCTCTCAGTGTCAACACGATCAATGTCTAGAACAGTGTCTAGATAACGTGATGGTCTCCATGCATCATTAGGAGCGGTCTTAACTTCCTGTCCATCTAATTTAGCTCCTCGTCTGTCCACTTCAGGATTTCAGCGCCTTACCGAACTACTGTGACTGCGCGCGAATGTATTGCCGAAATGATGCTTTGAAACCAAGATTTTTCTCATTCACCGCAGATACTCTCCTCTTGTCTTCAATCGATGGTGTTTGATTCCATCTGCCTCAAGTATTCCTAGGTATTTATAACTAGATTGAGGTTGAATTGCCTTCATCATTTCACCACTTGGCAAACATATGCCTTCTGTCCTGGCAAGCTTTCCTCATCTTATTACCATTGTAGCAAATTATAAACTCCGTCTTAATATCATTGGAAAAATCCGCACAGAGTGGACTAGGGTTCCAGTTTGCCTCAGTATTTCTGAATAGCTTGAGGTCGGCCATATAATTGCGAGTGGTCCAGTTTTCGCTTACCTCTTCCTAGATCATACTCCAAATTTATTTTCTGTAGTATTTCACTCAAGGGGATCATTCCCAACACGAATATCAATGGAGGCACACTGCCTCTCTGGAGGATTCCTCTCTTGATCTTCAGCTCTCTAAGTACTTGCTTCTCTGCTATCAATTCCATTCTCCAGTATTTCATGCTGTTCTGTATAAGGCTTCTCATATTCTCTGCTACTCCATACATTTCCCTTGTTCTTATATTCCAGGAGTGTGAAATTTGAAATTATATCGTATGCTTTGAGATAGTCAAACCGCATCATCTTCATGTTTGAATGTATTCTTTTGCAGTTAATGATAATTAAATTATCAATTAATAGCTGATCCTTCGTTCCCTGCCTCCTTTTTCGGCACCCTTTCTGTTCAATGGGGAGCAGGCCACTTTTTACCTAGTATCTGTACAGTTCACCAGCCAAAGCACCTGACATTAGTTTCCACATTAGAGGAAGGCATGTTATTGGTCTAAAGTTGAACGCAACATTTCCCTTTTCAGGTTCCTTGGAACATAACAATGCCTTTCCCTACTGTCATCCAGCTGCGTACTGTGCTCATTATTATTATTCGGTGAGAGAGAAGCACATGCCATCAAACTGACACTGGGCTAAAAATATACTAAACCCAATATGCCCATCATGACAAGCCATCTGATAAGGGTACGCTGCACGTGCATCACAACTACATGAGCGCGATACGGTCATGTGACATCATGATAAACAGCGCGTGACCTTGCTGCGGGGCCCAGTTAGAATTTTTTTCGAGTTGAGTAGGCCATCCCGCTTAAACATCCCATTTATTATTATTATTATTATTATTATTATTAGTAGTAGTAGTAGTAGTAGTAACACTAATGGCGATAAATATGTGATTGCGTAATATATTTTAAAGCTATAAGCTTCGATTCTGAGACTTGAAATAACTATAGAAAAATCTCTTTTACTCTGTTACTCATAGCTGCTAGTATATACA
>NC_068981.1:68162254-68165128 GCF_001194135.2 Octopus bimaculoides
TATATATTTGTGTGTGTGTGTGTGTATGTTTGTATGTGTGTGTGTGTTTGTGTGTGTGTGTGTGTGTGTGTTTGTGTGTGTGTGTTTGTGTGTCTGTGTTTGTCCACCAAACATCGCTTGACAACCGATGGTGGTGTGTTTACGTCTCTGTCGCTTAGCGGTTCGACAAAAGAGACCGATAGAATAAGTACTTCGCTTCCAAAGAATAGGACCTGGGGTCGATTTGCTCAACTAATGGCGGTACCCCACCATGGCCGCAATCAAATGACTGAAATAAGTAAAAGAGTAATGCTTGATCTTATGCATCTACTAACAAACTGTCTGCCTCCCTCTTCAGCTTTCCTTTCTGCAGCCATAACCATGTCTCACTACTACTATTTCCTGAAACTGTCTTTTGTAATCTACCATTTAACGCCTTCCTCTACCAGTCAGATAATTTCTGTTCTTTTTTCTGATTTTAAAGTTTGTTTGGTATTCTTGCTTTGACTCTAGCAGTTTTAATAAAATCTTTTCACTATTAACTACATAGAAGTCTATATGTAATATAGCTAACTCCACGCAGTTTTTTACTTTTATTAACCCTTTTCCACCTTCTTGTCCAAGTAGCTATAACATTGTTACTCCTGCCCCGGGGTGGAGTCCTTCATTCATATTGAATTTCTTCCTATTTCTACTGTCTCGCTTTTCTAATACAGTTTTGCCCAATGTACAAATGCTACTGAGTATGTATATAATGATACTGCCGAAGTATTTACAGCCAGGAGTGGATTCTTTAGCTTTGACTTCATTAGCTTCCTAACCCTTCTGATGTACACTTTCTCAATTTTCGTTTTCATTTCAGCAGTTAGTACTCTGTCAGAGTCTAATACTACTAGTTACTTATAACTCTCTCCACCTTTCAATGATTTAAGTGTCTGGCCATCTGGTAAATGGATGCCTTTGCTGTTGACTACCTGTCCCCTTCTCATGACTAATATTGCACACTTGTTTATGCCAAATTCCATGCCAATATTTTGGCTGAAGTGTCCTCCATTCTGTATTAATGAATCTGTCACTTCTTCATTTTTACTAAAGAGCTTCAGATCATTCATGTATTTTTTCCAGTAGAACCTCTGAACTGATACCCTGCCTTTGCCTTCCTTAATACTAA
This sequence comes from Octopus bimaculoides, assembly GCF_001194135.2. Taxonomy (NCBI): domain Eukaryota; kingdom Metazoa; phylum Mollusca; class Cephalopoda; order Octopoda; family Octopodidae; genus Octopus; species Octopus bimaculoides. The sequence continues at coordinate 68,163,405 of NC_068981.1, forward strand.
ACTGAGGGTGGTCAAACATAAGACAAATATTAAATGGGATAGCGAGTCCCTCTGGAAAATTCCGCTTTTGATATTAATTTTCCCTAAGAGTATGTCGCCTGAGTAGAGATCTACTTCCTATTTCTTCATGCTGAACCTACTTAATTCCCTTATGTTTTCTGCTATACTGAATAAACCCAAACATTCACTTATCGATGAGTGTGGGAAAATGTCATATAATATGTCCAGGCTATCGTTAGAATTTTCTTTCAAGCTTTTATTTCATTTAGAACTATTTTGCCTATAAATAATAGCTCATGTATTCCTCTAGTCTTCTTCCTGCTTCCTTTCTGGTAGTAAATTTGGGCTGACAAGGTGTTCATAAATACTTTCTGAAAGCATTCCTGCTAACAGCTTCCACACTAATGCTAAGCAAGTGATTGGTCTATAGCGGCTAGCTGTATTACCTTTGCTCTTATCCATCGTAATGTGTATTGACCTCCCTCTAATCCTCCAATCTCGTATTATTCCTCCAAGGCAAGCCTAAATTTGTTCCCTCAGCCACCCATGTAAACTACCGAATTTCTTTACCCAGTACCCTTGAAGTAAATATGATATTGGGCCCCCCCCCCCAGTTCGGCATATTTCCTAATATCTTGCGCATTAATACACCAGTTAATCTTAGATCTCGATGCTTCACACTCACTACTTCTTGCCTCACTTTCTTTAACCATACTACATCTTCATTTTGACTGACCGGTTTGTCCCAAATATTACTCCAGAACATTCTAGATTCCTCTGCATTAGGTTTCTCATCTTCAGTACTTAGTTCTCCACTATTTATTTGCTTATAAAATCGCTTCTGGTCTTTCTGAAATAATCTACTCTGTCGATACTGATCTATTGTTTTCTGTAGAGCTTGCCTGGTACAGCTATGATACGCCGTTTGAACCTTCTATTATTGGCCCAAATCCTTTCCTTTTAATTTAATATCTTTCCTCGAGGCAAGATTTGCATCTTGTGTTTCCTAACTTCTTTGTTTTCCAAACATCTACTCAACTCAAAACTTGTCTTAAAATCTTCACTTTTTTTTGTAGTCTCCTTTTCCACATTTTCTCTTTTGTAACCTCTCCCTGTGAGATATCTAATCTTCCGGTAACTATTACTCCTCCTGCATAGATCAATAAGTTAGTCTTCAATATTTTTAGCATCTGTCCTACTGGTAACAGAATCTACTTTCCTATTTATTTCTTGTACCTTCCTTCTGTTGGTGCATTTTTATGCTGGCAGTATATTTCTTACTTTTTTACACATTACTTCCTGCAACTCATATAAAATCTTCTGATCTTCCTCTTAAATCCCTTAAGTCGTTGGTGCCAGATGTCCTTCCTCATTGGTAGTTCCACTATGATTGTTTCCCTTAGGTTCGTCTTTGATTATTATTATTATTATTATTATTATTATTATTATTATTATTATTATTATTATTATTATTATTATTCAGTAGTTTTATTTTTATAACGTGCTTTCACTTCACTACCGAGCGCAGCTCTGTGCGCCTTGGGTATGTGCTGTTGTTTGCTGTGGTGCTCTTATGGTTACTGTATTGAAAGTGTTTTGCGTAGGATGTGTGCAGTGCCCAGTGGTGCAATTTTCTGTATGTTATATATATTTGTAAGTCCTGGTGTTTTTGTTATGTATTTGTCTGAATATTTTTGTATTATACCTAAGACACCTACTATACT
>NC_068981.1:68165388-68169073 GCF_001194135.2 Octopus bimaculoides
ATGATATTTGACAACTATATTTGCTCTATTTGACTTAATTTCTTTATCTGTGTGTATTGGCATATCCCAGAGTATGGTTGTTTTCTCGTTCTCTGTGACCTTTTCTGGCGTGTGTTTATACCATCTTTTTTCTTTTGTTATTCCATAGTGTTGGCATAGCTTCCATTGTATATAGGTCCCAGCTCTGCCGTGTCTGTGAATATATTCCTTCTTAGCCAGGACTGGGCAGCCAGATATAAAATGATTTATTGTTTCTTGTCCATATCCACATATTCTAGTTACTTGTTATGTTTCTTTTCATTATTATTATTATTATTATTATTATTATTATTATTATTATTATTATTATTATTTGGCTGTATAACAATCTTAACGTATGTGTGTCATTGAAAAGACAGAAACCGCTGCTCGCCGACGGCGAATATTTCTTTATAATGTAATTCACAAACCCATATATGTATACATATTATATCTGATACCTGTTTGTGCTTATGTCTGTGTGTATGCGTGTGTGTGTTTGTGTGTGTGTGTGTGTGTGTGTGTGTGTGTGTGTGTGTGTGTGGGTGTGTGTCTGTACACTTTCAAAATTTTCTTAATTAGAATTGCTACAATTGAAATAAACCTTATATTAGGATTGTACCAGGACATCGCAGACAAAATTCTGAGTACGTGGCTTTTGTTAGTGCTAATATTTTGCCTCAAAGTATGTAAAAATCTCAATATCCTGATTCCCTAATAAGAATTTCTGTTAAAGATTATTACAGCAGCAAATGTGTCATCAGAAAAAAATAGCATATTCTAATATCTCACTGTCTGTAGAACATGACATGTGAGTCTTTAACATATGTGAACTTCTCCCCACTAAAATAAATAAAGAAAGAAATAGAAACTGGAGAGAATAGAATCACAAGTCAATATTAACATATGCCCTGACCTTGTCTTACATAATCCCCGCCTTTCTTCCTAAATTTGTATCTCAAACACCTAGAAGCTCAGAAAGCAATTGAATTTACTTTGTTCAAATACGTGTAGGAGATGATATGTATTTCAGTTACAAGTAAATAGTGGTTGCTCTTCATATTCAAATAAATTCAATAATGTATCGGCTGAAATTGAAAGGGCAACTTTAATGAACGGGATAGTGGGTGATGTATAATGTCTTACGCATAAATTGATAGCAATCGCTTCAGTAGACAATCGAGTTTGCCAGTTTGCATTTCTGTACAGGAGAACACACGCATACGCATACCATACATACACAAAGATGCGCGAAACACACATACACTATCGCATACACACACATGCATATAAACACACACACACACACATACACACATGCGCGTGAGCTGACTTTATTTCGTTATTTTAGAGTTAACTAAGCGCTTCCTCTCATCTAGATGTGCGTGTCTGGATTTCTGCCATATCACTGAATCTTCACGAGTTTTGCAGAATTTTCCCAACATTACTGTTTCCTATATGTACAGATAAGGATTTTAATAGCAATATAAGTAATACTGATGTTTCAGTAGGCCAGCTTGTATGACCAACATCATTAACATTGAAATGGTTAAGTAGATCAAAGCATAGATTAGTGTTAGACAGTAAGGAAGTTTATGACTACGTTTTATGAGCTTATTTTATTAAATTATAGTATCGACACATGTGACGAATTTTTATCTAATCGTTTTATCGGAAAAGTTATCAAACAGTTTTATCAGAATATTCATAAAACTATTTTAAATAAATTACGCTCACATTTTCTTTAAATTATTCCAGCGAATATTACGACGTGGCATTAACAACCTAATTTATGAAATTAATTTAGACAATTAATTTAATTCTTTCATGAATGTTGATGATCAACCTCCACAACACGGTAAAGCTGTCGAATTTTAGTGGGTGTTAATTTTAAATAGGAAACATCACTAAATCACCAAAGCTACAACCATGCCCAGGAGAAGCAGTTAGCTCCGTTTCTATGTAAGATCGAACTGGAGTCTCCGCTTATAATAACATAAATATCTTTATAGAAATATCTTCAAACATATATGGGTCAGGAAAAATTCATATATTTCAGATTTATTAAAACTCTGACTGTGAATCTGAAGCCGACACGTCTCATAATTAAATTTACGTTCATTCTCTCACTAACTTTAGAATATTATAAACTTTACAGACCAAACAAGATTATACACAGAAGTATGACCAGGGTGAAAATTTAAACATTTTAAAAATATGCTTTGTATATTTTACTATTAATACATCATAATGTACATAGAACATTCATCATAATGCACATAGAAGAGTCTTCACGAAAATCTGCCCAGTTATGCTTTTGGGAATATTAAAAAGAGGAACACATACTAGTCCACAGAAAACTTTTTTTTTAAATTTTCATATTGGTATAATCTGAAGTAAGAAAGGTAACGTTAAAATATTTTCTGAAGTTCGGGAAACAGGCTGAGAGTGTGGAAGGAATATATACAGAGATGAGTGGAACGCATATTGGAATCAATGATTACTTCAGTGAATATAACCAATGTTATATTAAATGCAGTCTACTACACAGGTTTCACGTAACTGGAAATATGTTTATTTTCAACAATTTTAATGCCGTTAGTCAATCATAGTGAGAATAAGACACCTCTATCATCACTTCATTAAGAGACGATGCTAAGGTTTTGGAACATGTATGAACATCGACACAAATAAAGAATTGTGAAATTATTTAGTACAAAATATAAAACACAGTCATGATGAAGGGAATAAAATACACACGCATACAAAACACGTACTCTCCGCGCACTCACGTACCCCCCATCCACACACATATAGTATGCATTATTAGGTTTTACAGGTTTTCTAACAGGGTGTCTAACAGGCTGATAGATACCCCCATTTATGTGGTTCAACACCAAAATCATGTGATATTCGAATTCCAGCACACATAACAGACAAATTTGTGTAAATAGATGTCGGAATGTATATATTACACAGTAGGATAGTCCATGTAATGTCAATATAAGGATAAAGTAAGGACAGGACATTGTAATTAAATTATTACTCACCTTTGTGTGAATAATAACTTACTCTTTTTACTATTAATATATCTATCATGTGAACATTGAACAAATGAACGCTTGATCCATGATCCACTCGATGTTCGTGGGTACTAAGGATTGTAATGTAATCACCCAAGGAATACAGACTATGACTGTGAGAAACATGTGACATGTACAAACGCGCGTAACGATACATCAATATATTTATAAATTCCATCCACACATTATTCTTCCCCCCCCTCTCTCTCTCTCTCCCTGGTGTCGTGGTATATCCATGCAGTTGACGAATCATGGCTTGTTACCCTTCTATTTATTCACATCACCCAGGTTTTCCTCGCTTTGCTCGTTCATTCCTTTTTTCATCCAGTCGAACATTTTCATTCTCTGCCTACCCCTTGCTCTCCTTCCCACCAGCGCAGTCTCCACCATCAAATGCTCCATTCCGTCATCCTCTCTGAGAAAATGACCAACAAATCTACATTTTCTCTCTGTGATAGTATCCAGCAACTGTCTTTCATCTTCTTCATTTTCATCTTCTTCAACACTTTCACATTCGTCACTCTCTGTACCCACAGACTTAGAAATTATTATATATATATATAATATATATATATATATATATA
>NC_068981.1:68169197-68172103 GCF_001194135.2 Octopus bimaculoides
GTGTGTGTATCTGTAAATAATATGTGACAATTATTCGGTAGCCATCATAAAACGAGTTTTGGATATCGGGGCGAAAACTCACGCCGCCATCTCTTCAGTTATCTCACCATTGAAAAATGCTATACATGGGTTGGACAAAATAATGGAGACACCTAGCATCGTTGCATCGTAATTTTTGAATATCTATAAAACCTTCAAAAGCTTGTTTATTTTTATGTTTTGGGATTTATTATTAGTGCTGCTTAATGTTTTGCTAAAATTGCTGTTTCTTTTCAGATATAATCAGAAAAAAGGTAATTCATTAAATTCATTAAAATAACAGATCTATCGGACTTTCAAAGAGCTCAAATTGCTGCTGCTTGTATGGCAGGCGCTAGAGTAACGAAAACAGCAGCCGAAATATTTGGTGAATCAAGAAGTGCTGTCTCGAAAGTAATGACAACTTTGAGAAAGAGGGAAAAATCTCCTCCTCGAAACAAAATCCGGAAGAAAGCCAACACTTTAGGGACTGTCGGTCACTTACGCGAAAGGATCACAAAAGTACAGCTCCCAAAATTACTGCAGAGCTTAAGGACCATCTTGAGAACCCAGTTTTAACAAAAACAGTTCGCGGGGACCTGCATAATGCCGGATTTCATGGGAGAGTTGCAATCAGAAAACCACTAATTTCAAACACGAATGTTGCAGAGTGATTAGAATGGAGCAAAAACCTACAGAATTAGTCCCTAGATCAGTGGAATACTGTTATTTACTGGGACGAGTCATCTTTTACCTTATTTCCGACCAACGGCCAAGTATTAAAATAAATATTAAAATAAATAAATTTGTTTGAAATTTTAAAATGTATCCATTATTTTGTCCAATGTCTGTATATATATATATATATATATATTTATATATATATATATATATATATATATATATATATATGTGTGTGTGTGTGTGTGTGTGTGTGTGTGTGTGTGTGTGTGTGTGTGTGTGTGTGCGTGTATGTGTGTGTGTACACGCGTCCGTGTGTATCACGTCAGGCCAGGGATGGGGACGATGATTTCCCTTTGCAAATACTGATCAGCCACAGTCAGTGTGTCATTAGCCAGCTGGAGATGTCCTCCTGGAACTATAAACAACAGTAACAGCGTCCCAATTGGGCCAGTCACATTTGGGTGGAAAATATACTTCATGTTGTGGTGCTGCTACTGTTTAATCTCGCTCAGCGATTTATGATTGCTTATATGTTGAATTCTTCTATTTGAACTTATTTTTTCTCATATATATGTGTGCGTGTGTGCGTATGTGAGAAAATATAAGTTCAAATAGAACCATTCAAACTTTTTGAGGAGTACAAAAAGAGAGAAAATGATTTACAATAAAAATCATCATATTCACCAAAATCAGTCACAGCCAGTAGTTAGAATATGAAAATAACCATTGAAAAAGTTCGTTATAGGTATGAAGTTACCATACACAAGTATAAAGAGAAAAGATTTTAAAATCAAAATTGGATTTAATACATACGAACGTTTCAAAAAACTATACAAATATGTAAGAAAAAAAAAATTATATTTAAAGTTATGTATTGTCATTCTCATCACTGTGAAGAATTTATGGAAGAACATCAGATAAATTATTAATAAAAGTCAATAAGGAAAAACAGATGGAGTAATAGGGAAAATTCAACCGGGTGGTATAAATGTATACCAGGTTATTGCATGACAGATATTCGTCGGTACAAAATAGAGGCAGGAAGATGCCTAGTTCATATACGTCAACGTTTTTAAATATCATATTATTCTCATAAAATAACTCTATACATTTTTCAATTGCAAAGTCTACATCAACGGAAGGATATAGTGATATCTCATCCATACTACCTACGATGTGGTCACTGAAGTCGCATGTGTTGCTGCATTCACGGATCCTGCTAAGAAGGTTTTCAGTATTATGACATACAACTGTAGATAGCTCTGTTAAGGATCGTAGGAATTGTGATAGAAAACATATTTTGTGGTTTTTAGCATTGTTGGAACGATAAATGGGGCGGGTGGACGGCCCAAGTACATGATCTGTTTAGCTCTTATTATCTTCTCGAAGGCCATATAGGAGTGGGATTTCATTGTTGGTGTTTATGAAATAGTTCGCTGTACGTTTCTCTGACTGGAGAATGATACAACACATCCCCATGTGAGCATTAAGAACACTTTCGTTTTCATATATATATAAGTACCTCATTTGCAGTATATATCTAAGTATCTCATTTGCAGTATCTCAAATCACATTACAATATATCAAATATACGATGAGTATTAGCTGTATTGGATATCCATATGAAGTTCACTGCATGACATCTAGAAAGAAGTTTAAAAAAAGTAGTTGCGAGCTTATGAGTATATGCTTTTGCATGTGTTTGCATAAGTACGAAATTGCACCACTACAATATCGAAATACTTAATGTTAAAGCATATCAGACAATTTACCGCAGAATGCTTTTCGGGAAGATACATTGTTTCACCATCGTCACAACGAGGTCATACTTAACATTGAAAGATAAAACGTTGTTCCACTATTTCTGAAATTTAAAATAATCCAATAAACTACCCAGTTTTTGTTCGAATAACCTCCCTAGCTTCTTTGTGATTAGAGCTAAGTGCAAATTTTGGTGAGGAAAGTACGATACAGTATTAATTTCTTTATGTAAATATATTACACGACAGTTAATTCCACGACGTGGTTTTGGAATGTCCCTTTATAAAATAAACAAATTTACATCATATAAATAATTTAGATAATTATGTGTGACTACATACATAGACCAATCAGTCCATCCATCAATCCATCTGTACACACACACCACTAACACACACACACACAAACACACACACACACACACACACACACACACACACACA
>NC_068981.1:68172616-68174701 GCF_001194135.2 Octopus bimaculoides
ATATATATATATATATATAGTGTTAGGTTATATTCTCTTAAGAACGTAGTAGAGTATAGTATAACCCATATTTTGATACACTGAGGAGTTACTATTACAATGCAAGCCAGAATAGAATGGAAAAATTCGCTCGAAGCCAAGAATATGTGTTTTCCGAGCACAGAAACAATATTTACATATCATCTGAGGTAACACAAGAATATCCCGTAACGGTGGGAAACGGTTACATAAACAAATACTTGCAAAACTGAAGAACCATGTTGCCTGGAAACAATTGTAGTGATTACAAATATATGGTCCTCTGTACTTGTTGTTGCATACAACGTATTCCGTTAGATACATACATAATTACATACATACATGGCTCAGTTGTTAGGGTGTTGCACTCACGTTTGCGAGATCGTAGGTTCGATTCCCGGACCGGGCGCTGCGTTGAGGTCGTAAGCAAAGCACTTTATTTCATATTGCCCTGCTATCATTTCGTCATGTGACATTTGCTACACCGTGCACCTCTATAAGTTGTGTCGAGTAGATAGTGGGAGTGAGCTTATGTATACACAAATTTTGATCACTAGAAACAAATCATCTGCGTGATTGTTCAGCAAGAAATTGTCAAACCCTTGTACGTCATCTAACAACAGGAGATTCCGTGCTTCAAGCACACACGCACACACACAGTCACACAGACGTGCACACACAATCACACACACACATAGTAGAATAATAGAGAGAAAGTCCTTGGTACAAAATTATATATATTTGAAAGAATGAGTGGCATTTTTGAGGGGATAATTTTTATTTTGTTAATACTATTAAAATTAAAATGAGAGAGAGAGAGAGAGAGAGAGAGAGAGAGAGTTGGAGAGAGAGATAGCTAGAGCTAAATAGATAGTTAAATATATCATGTATGTTCTTAGTGCATGAGGCATATGTGTTCATGGATGGTGTAATGTAAGTATTGCCAACCGTTTTCCTCAAATGTAGCACATTTGCCTAAAATTATATTATAACCACTGTCACTTGAAATACATGAATCACGCCTTATAGCAGCTCAATTTCGTTCCAGCTAAGATTCAGTTTACAGTCAAGTAGCTTAGAAGAATAGGTTACATACTGGATTACACAGATCTGTGTATGTGTAAAATTAAGATGAATTGTACAAATATTCCCGAAACATAAATTTAATCTCAGAGTAAAAACGTATTTTGAAGATGTCAACCAATGCTCAGAAGCTGATATTGAAGTATTCCCTGGCATGTGATTTAGTTTCTCTAGTCACACCGACGTCGGAAATATCAATTCTCATCTCTCGTTATGAAAATTATGTAAGTTTCTGGATACTGATAAATGATAAGATACTATCTACAACTGAAGTAATGTTATCTATATTCTGATAGTCTGATGAACGACGTTCGTGAACGGAAGAAAATACTGAGCATTGCTTTGAATGGATAGCATATTATGTTAATATACAATATGCTTTAAAGTCGATATGAGTGACACTTAGGTTTACTAAAATTACTGAATATGGATTTCATATGTTTTATGGCATAGATGTCAAAATATCGTAGCACATGACTTGACATTCAGTAAGTCTTATTAACAGATAAATCTGTTACTTGTTTACAGTTAGTTTTCTCAGCATTATTTTGTAAGGAATGAAGAATTTTGCATATGATTTCGCATATAAATCCGGTGCATCATAATAATAGCATGTGCATAACCTCTCAGATGTAATATAGCTTCATTGTTGATAAGTACATTTATTCACAGTTGAAATAAAGGAGGCCCACGTTTCGTCCGCTGATGAAACATATATCAGGTGATTTTTCACACTTTTATACGAACAGGTTAGAGATTGCTGGCATTATATTTTAACTACCACACTCAGCATTATATGTGATCTCCTATGTGTACGTACTAAAAACCTATATTAATATTACTGTGTACATATATTATATACATATCTACATATATACATATTTTGAGTACACAAACATACACGCACACACATATACTATGTATGTATCTCTCCTCTCCTCTCTCTCTATCTCTCTCTCTCTCTCTCTGTATATATATATATAT
>NC_068981.1:68174801-68176415 GCF_001194135.2 Octopus bimaculoides
TATATATATGTATATATGTAATACACCGTCACTAAAAAGTGACAAAATGTGTAGAGTCCCAGGATTGCGAGAAATAAGAGTCGGAGACTCTTTAACCACAGAAAGCACATGTTCTACTCGACTAACATGGGCAATATCCTCCCCACTGCAAGCAAGGTGCATTAAGTTAGCAAGCTTATTTGTATAGAAATTAATACTCATCAGTAATACTTACTCAATAGCGGATGGTGAAGCTGAACCTGTCAGTACTTATAGATTATACCATAGGAATCAGCGGCTGATTCCGCAAAATGGTGATGTGAAATTATAAAAAATACATAAGGTGGCTAGATGCAATTTAAAACAAAAAAGAAAAAAAATTCATTGTCACTAAAAGCGACTAAGTGTGGAGGGACCACCGGCGTTGCTAGAAATAAGTGTCAGAATCTCCTAAGCCATAGAAAGCACATGTTCTGTTTAACTGTCAGTTTTCCGAACGGCGACGACTAATGAGGTTGGACTACCACGTGGTGGTCTTTTGTTTCATGTGCTTCTCCCCGGTTCATGGATTTATGTGAGTTGAAACAATGGTACAACGTATTTCTAACATTATTCTCGGAATAAGAGAGAATTGGAAATATTATCTCCTGTAAAATATACGTACAAATATATGCTTACGTATTGACTGGTGTGTTCGTGTGTGTTTACTTAATTTTGAGGTTCTGAATATCCTATTGAAAATGCCTCTCTACGCACGTTCTGTTTGTATTTCTTGAATGCTTCTGATATAGTTTTATTTGATCTGATGTACAGAGGCCTTTGTTTCTGCGCTTTTATTGCCATTATATTATTTCAATGGAGTTATAATCATTATAATTCAGATATTGATTCTTTTTCACCGGGGTTTAAAGATTAAATATATATTTGAAAGTATTGTACACAATATTTTCCTTTTACTCTTTGAATAAACGCGCGTGTTATTACAAGAAATACAATCATAGCATAACCACTGAATACATGAACCTTATATTTTAAGGACTGGTGTGTATTAGAGAGACTTTAGTAAAGTGTATCGACAGAGAAGGCAATTAATGAATAGCATATTACTGTGTTTTCTTACACGGTCTAAATTCTATATATATACATTGACGTAGCATTATTTCGCATAGCTATGACTGTATAGATATGAGGATCTATATGTTTTACCTGGTCGAATTTGAAATAAAATCAGTTGAACAAATGGAAAGAAAATTGATGTAAAATTTCTTGTTAAATCTAGCGTAAGCAGCGTGAGCCATATACACATCACATTAGTCGTAATAATTGTAAGTAATAATGTAGAAGAAAGCTAAATATTTTGCTAGAAAATCTAATTCTATGTCTACAGTTGAAATAAAATCCAGTGAGTAATATGAGCAGGAGAATATCGAATATTCTCCCTGCTATAACGATATTTTCTCGTGCTGAATTCTATTATCATGATGTAATAAGAACAAGTGTAAGGGAGGAACATACATACATAGGTATATATAGGTATATATATGTATGTATATCATATATATATATATATATATATATATATATATATATATGTGTGTGTGTGTGTGTGTGTGTGTGTGTGTGTGTGTGTGTGTG
>NC_068981.1:68176596-68184308 GCF_001194135.2 Octopus bimaculoides
ATATATATATATATATATATATATATATATATGTGTGTGTGTGTGTGTGTGTGTGTGTTCGTGTTTGTTTGTACGTATATGTGCAAATGTGTGCGTCTGTGTTTGTATGTGTATATGCATACGTGAGTATGTGAATGTGCGTGTGTGTGTGTGTGTGCGTGTGTGTGAGTATGTGTGTGTGAGTTTGTATGAAAGAATTAAGTAAACATAACAAATATGGAAAACATCTGATGAAATACGCACTTGAGCTTCAATAAAGAGCCAACATATATAAACTGTTTATAACAGTGATAAACATATTCCCTCAAACAACCCAGCTTTACCAAATGTGTTTTGCAAAAATAGAACATACATTTGTCGATAGCTGTATGAAAATAGTCTGTACCATGTTAATAGTTTAGAAAGCTTCAACGAAATGTTCCCCAAATGATCCACATTGATACTAACTTATACGTGCATGTTACTGAAAATACTGATAACATACAAACAGGAAACGCATTTTGCAAAGGCCAGGCCCCAAACAACATATTTAGTTCTATAGTTACAGAAAAATGTCTATTGTACATAGTGTATATATATTGAGAATAAAGATAGGAAAGTTTCATACATCTTAACATAGTCTTATGATACAACCAATTCGAAAGTTTGCCAATTTTGAATTATGAGAAGATAAATCATTCTCACAACTTTCATCTGTTATCAACGAAGGCACAATAGGGTATTTGTAGATTATAAAGGAGGCATTAAAAAAAAAATCTACGCAACTACATACAGGACAGTAAGTGAACCTTCCTATTGTGAACATACGCTCGATATAAGCGGGTGCTTACTATCCGTGCCACTTCGAACTCACATTGTGTAAAATATACCTAGACACGCATTATCGAACATCCTCTTCCTGTTTTCATGTAGCCGACAAGCATTTTGGAGAGATATAGTGAATGTGGCGTGTTAAACAAAAAATAAAATCTTCTTGCGGTTTATGTGTACCAGGCCTGGTTCCGAGAACTCCAAGAAAATTCTATATGAAATGTAACAGAATGCAGAGCATTAAAGTGTGCACCATGAACAGCTTCACGTGGTCAGAAACTGCTCTTTAAATCAACATGAAATTAAAGGAAAACTGATCATTGTTAACTGTAGCAACAAATCAAAGCTTTCCTAATCAAATGTAAAATTTCAGACATGATACAGGAAAGCTAACAAGTCAGTAGAAAGTATCTGAAAATTCAATCCATTCTATGAAGTTCAATAAAGACAAACGGATTGGTAGAAACAAGCTTAACAGCGAGAAACGTAAACTACAAGATACAAATCTAAGAGCTGGAGTCCAACCCACTAGTCTGCACAATTCACATCAACAGAAGATATTCACATTGACGGCAAAGGAGTTATGGAGGGACGGTGAAATCTCTACGGAACTATAAGAAATAGCAGCTACATCTCTACAAATCATAGGCTCTTAAGAAGTACAGCTTTTATGAACGAGTGGAGAGATACAGACACAGAGACGTATTTGAAGTCTAGCGTAACTTCCCTGAAGTTGATTATAATTTGATTTGTCATTTGCAGCTGTTGAACAATTGTGTATTCTGAAGAGCTTACTCAAAGTAACGAACTACAACACTTTAGCAGCTATTCCAGCTGCATTTAGCATACCCAGGCAGCATGGTGTCGATTTAAAGATTAAACTCGACTCCTTGGAAGTCGAGACCACACTGGCTAGTGAATATCGCTGTATTGAAGCTCCGCTGAATTGCTTGGTATTTGGTTCACATAGAACATCGTGATGGGTATGTACGAACAAGATTTTGACGATGTTCAACAGTAACAACATTGTGAACGGTTTCGAAAGAATAGTCGGGAGACAATAAATCTTAAAATGCGACATTAGTGAGAACATTTCTAACGAGACTCTTGATAACATTAATAATAACTATGGCAATATGAACGACATTCACTTACTTTCCGAGTGAGAAACGAAAAGAAAACGGGAACGGTTCTGCTGCTGTTTTTGAACAGGCATTTTTTGATAGTAATATAATCCTGACAGAGATGGAAAAATAGAATCAATAAGTTGGAAAAAATCTATGCCTAAAGAACTTCTTTCAAAATGGACAAGAAGGAATATGGAAAGCCTCTGTATAAGAGAAAGCGGAGAATCGTTCAGTTTACACTCAATGATAAAGAGAAAACGTGGAAAAGAAGCATTATTCGAAGTTCGGACCCTGGGCCTTCTCCATCCATCAGAGTAAGGAATATTGAGGAATTCGTCCGGTATAAACAAACAAAGACATAGTCATATAACAAGACGGATCATTTTGATACAAATTTTACTATAGTCGCATGACACAATATATATGCCAGCAGAATACTCCGATCACATGAGGCACAATGGCCCAGTGGTTAGGGCAGTGGACTCGCGGTCGTAGGATAACGGTTTCAATTCCCATACCCAATTGTGAGTGATTATTGAGCGAATACACCTAAAGTTCCTTGAGGCTCCAGCAGGGGGTGGTGGTGAACCCTGCTGTACTCTTTCACCACAACTTTCTCTCACTCTATCTTCCTGTTTCTGTTGTACCTGCATTTCAAAGGGCCAGCCTTGTCACACTCTGGTCGCGGTGAATCTCCCTCGAGAACTACGTTAAGGGTACACATGTCTGTGGAGTGCTCAGCCCCAGTGCGTAACTGGTACTTATTTAATCGACCCCGAAATGATGAAAGGCTAAGTCGACATCGGTGGAATTTGAACTCAACGTAGCAGCAGACGAAATACCTATTTCTTTACTGCCCACAAGAGGCTACACACAGAGAGGACAAACAAGGACAGACAAACGGATTAAGTCGATTATATCGACCCCAGTGCGTAACTGGTACTTAATTTATCGACCCCGAAAGGATGAAAGGTAAAGTCGACCTCGGCGGAATTTGAACTCAGAACGCAGTGGCAGACGAAATACCGCTGAGCATTTCACCCGGCTTGCTAACACTTCTGTCAGCTCGCCTATATATATATATATATGTGTGTGTGTGTGTGTGTGTGTGTGTGTGTGTGTGAGAGAGACAGAGAGAGTGTGCGTGTGCGTGTGTGTGTGCGTGCGTGTGTGTGTGAGTGTTTCTGTAGGAAAGATTTATATCGTATTAATTTTCTGAGAGGCTGCATCTAACAAAATTAATTAAATAGACGGGACGCCTTCTATGCTTTTTAATTAGCTTCTTAATTAAAAGTTAAAATAATCACCACGAGATAGCAGTGATTATTCTAGCATTCATAGCAGTATCGTGTGTATATAAAGTGTCATCATGGAAGGTTTGCAACTTTCGAAATTTTCGATCAAGTTTTAGTATGTACTTTGAAAATGGTAAAGACGATCATAGTTTCGACAGATTTATTACTTACCATACTTCAGTATATTTGGTTTTGTATTTGTCATCGAATGTCTTAAATTTTGAAAGTAAATACGTAAATAAGTAAGTAAGTAAGTAAGTAATTTAAAGTTATATTACAGATCGGAGAACAATTTTCTTGATTTAATATTTAAATAAAGAAAATTATTCTCCGATCTGCAATATAACTTTTACTTACTTACTTACTTACTACTACTACTACTACTACTACTACTACTACTACTACTGCTGCTGCCGCTGCTGCCGCTGCTACTGCAGAAGCAGCAGCAGCAGCAGTAGTAGTAGTAGTAATAATAATAATAATAATAATAATAATAATAATCATAATAATAATAATAATACGCTCGACGAGATTAGGGGTCCCAAAATACCAGGAGCGATCGAGAAGTAGATACAGAGAATGCTGACGAAGCTGCACTTAATTGAGAATTACTGGGTGGTGTATAATGCCTCAAGGTCTGAGTTTAAACAAGGACTAAATAAGGAAGACGAAGAAATGATCGAATTCATTACTAGGAATATAGATAGAAATATGCTCAGGGAATGCAGCCATAAGTTGAGTAGATTCCTGGAAGAAATCAAAACAAGTAATATAACCGGAACGAAGAGAGAGATTAAAGCCTAAATCATCTGTTTAGGAAATAACGTAGGCTTCGAATCAAACCGTAAATGTGGGAATAAAGCAGAAAAACCCTTGGTGGAATAGAAGTATAATACAATCAATGAACGAACTACGAAAGCATATCACCATCTTGGAAAGAAAGAAAAAAGTGAATTCAAGAGGGAGGAGAAATATCAGGAATGTAGATAAAGAATAAAAGAAAAACGGCCTAAATGTAGTTCTTGAAGAGCTAAAACAAAGAGTTCAGTCGAAAGTGACAAAGATCATGAGATATGACCAAATAATTGAACAATAAAATGTCAACAGATTGTTCCAACAAGACCAGAAGAAGGATTTATCAACAGCTGAATGGAAAAGTTAACAGCAGTGAGAGACCAGACGCTGAAGAAAGTAAAAGGTTTTGAAGTAACATCTCGGATAATGGATGAAAGCATAACAAAGATGCTAAATGGTTGAAGGAATTAAGTTCGGAAAAATATGAACTGAAACAGCAATGTTAGAATAACGTCTGAAATGGTAATCGGACAGGCAATAAAGCTCCCAAACTGGAAATGCCCAGGACCGGATGGGGTACAAGAATATTGGCTGAAAAATTTCCCAGTACTACACAGAAGAATAGCCACGCAATTAGATAAAATGATCAACAGCGGTATACAAATTCGAAAGAGGTGACCACAGATAATACAATTGTTTGCCAAAATGATGCCAACAAGCGTAGTTCAGTAGATCATTAACGGCCTATCGCCTGTCTGTCCCTGATGTAGAAGCTGATGACAGGAATAATATCTGATTATGTATATAAGTTCCTGGAATTGAATAATAAACTGCCAGTGGAACAGAAAGGGCGCTGAAGGAAAAGCTGAGGGACAAAATACCAACTTCTGATACACAGGACAGTACTGAACAACTGCAAGAAAAGACGTGCTAATATGGGTATGGTGTAGATCGATTAAAGAATGTCTATAACCTGGTCCCCACTTTCAGAAAGTAGAGAGCTGGCACGTGTATCTGATAACAAGATTAGGGTATCAATGAAAAACTGGAATACAGAGTTAACTTCATGTGGAAAATTTTTGGAGAGCTTTAACATCAAGAGAGGCATATTTCAAGGAGATAGCCTGTCACCAATGCCGTTTGTCATTTGTATGATGTGTTTCACACAGATACTACGGAAAATGACATCATAGTACACCTTGAAAGTGGCGGAAAATTAAATCACCGGAAAATTAAATCATCTGTTATAAATGGAAGATTTAAAGATCTTTGGAATGACCGAATGTGAAATAAATGTCTAATTTCAACAGTGCCGATATTCAGTAAAGATATCGGAATGGAATATGGGAGTAAAAAGTTATGTATACTTGTAATACAAAGAGACAACGTAGTGTAGCCTGATGGTGTAGAGCTACCCAACAGCGGGAACATCGAGGATATTGAAACTAATGGATATACGTATCCGGGAAATTTAGAATAAGATAAAATCAAGGAAAATGAAATGAAAGAAAGCTTTAAGCGAGAATATCTCAGAAGAACCAAGTAAATTATGGGAAGCAGACTCAATGGAAAACAAAATCAGGGCAATGAACACATGGGATGTTTATTTAATGTAATACGGTGCAGGTGTTTTTAGGTAAACATAGAGGCAGTTTGAAGAAATGGACAGGAAAACTAGAAAAGTGATGATAAATAACAATGAACTACACCCACAAAAGCGATGCAGACAGATGGAAGTGCCTCCTAGCGGGTGTGGATGAAGTCTTATAGGATGCAGGATCTGTATTATCAACGAGGATTTTTCTGCTTTATTCCCACATTTACGGTTTGATTCGAAGCCTACGTTATTTCCTAAACAGATGTACTATCGCAATAGTACATCAAAAATAAGTGTGAACCTTTATAATAATAATCATGACAATAATTGTGGATGTAGCCTACTGCCACAGAAAGAATCTTAGAAAAGATATGACAATCTAGGGAAAGAAATCTACTGAGAGCTATGTAGAAAGATAGGATTTGAAGAAACCGATAAATGGTATGATCATGAACCTAGTAATGTACTAGAAAGTACGAAATGTTGCGGGAATTCCAAAAATATTTAAATCTGTAAAGATTTTCAAAAGTACTTTTAAATGTACACTCTAGCAAACAGCTTCTACTGTCATCTTAACATCACGCTATCATCTTGTAATCAAATTACTTTTAAAAGGAACTTCTAATTTTATTATGTTTTGTAAGACATTTTGTGCACAACCAAAAATATGGTACACTAGTCATAACACCAACTCGAGCTTGTCTCTTCAGGTCGCTGGGTTAGACTTGAAGTCAACTGGTACAAATACAAAGAAAGAGCCAAAACTATAATAATAAAAAAATAATAATGACGATGACGATGATGATGATGATGATGATGTTAACAACAAAAACATCCACAACAACAGCAATTACAATAACAATAATAATAATAATAATAACAATAATAATAATAATAATAATAATAATAATAATAATAATAATAATAATAATAATAATAATTGCACTACTGGGTACTGCACACATTCTACGCAAAACACTTTCAATACAGTAAACATAAGAGCACCACAGCAAACCACAGCACATACCCAAGGCACACAGTGCTGCGCTCGGTAGTGAAGTGAAAGCACGTTATAAAAATAAAACTACTGAACAATAATAATAATAATAATAATAATAATAATAATAATAATAATACTCATTATAATAACAATAATAATATTAATAATAATAGGCTAAATCGACACAGATGAACAGTCCAGTGAATTGAACAATATCAGATAAAAACTTTGTTCCAACAAGATCAGAAAATGGTTTATTAGCAGCTGAATGGAAAGGTTAACAATAGTGCGAGATCCCGCGCGCGAGCAATTGCTCGTATAAGCGTGCGGGTGTACGCGCACAGAGGCATCTATGTGTAAACATGTTTAAGTATGTGAGGTATATTTGATGAACTTCTTAAACAAAATATAAAGTACTCAGTACATGGCATAAGCTCTTAGTTTCTAACTGGGACAAATCTTTTGCTGAAACATTTTATTACTATACTTGAAAACTAGCCTTTTCTTCTGTGTGGTGTAAATGGAAATGTATTGATGTTATGGGGCTTGCCTTTGGTGAATGACCAAGTGATTGCTATTTCATCATAAACACAAAACTCTGTTCTGGAATTCTGCTCGACTGGACACGAGTGAGATATGCTAAAGGAGGAAATTTTCAATGCGCAATGGAGAATTTACGCATTCAGTAACTGTAAACTGAAAATTCGCTTAATTTTGAGTTTCTGCTGAAGTCATTTGCATTCTCTGCCCATATTAGTTGCATGAACCATACAATTTTCTATTTGTACATCGCATAAAATGTTATATAGACAAATAATAATACATGCCGATATCTTCTTTCCATGGATTAGTTGATATTGCAAAATATATATACTATATTGTGGTAAAATAAAAACAGCGGCAATATATATTATTAAAAAAGAAAACAGTAAATGTAATTCTATTTTCCGGATGGCTAGTATCTGATTATTTGTCAGAGATGAGAGATTCCCACACAGTTAAGGCTACTCATACACATGTAACGCAAATGTTACAATGATTTTGAGCAAATTTATCACTCTAAACATATATATATATATATATATATA
>NC_068981.1:68184529-68187508 GCF_001194135.2 Octopus bimaculoides
GTGTGTGCGTGCGTATATGTTTTATATTTTTTCAGTTATTTCAGTCATTTGACTGCGACTCTGCTACCGCAACACTTCGGAGAGTTTTTAGTAGAACAAATTGGCCCTAGTACGTAGTATATTTGAAGTCTAGAAATTATTCTATCGGTCGCTTTTACGGACTCGTAAATTATAGACGGATACGCACCATCGCCAGCTGTGAAGGATTTGTGGGAGACAAACACAGACGTAAAGACACCCCCCCACACACACACACACACACTCACACAGAGATGTATACATATATACCAAGGCTTCTTTCGGCTGTTGTCTACCAAATCCACTCACAAGTATTTGGTCGGTCTGATGTTATGGTAGAAAACACCAGCCCGAGGTGCCACGCAGTTGGACGGATTCCTGAACCATGTGGTTGAGAAGGAAGCTTCTTTCCACACGCCCACTCCTAGTCCTATATATGAGAGTGGATTTGGTAGGCCACTTCGAGAGAAGCCTTCGTATATATGTATATATCTATGTGTGTGTGTGTGTGTCTTTATGCCTGTGTTTGTCTCCCACAAATCCTTCACAACTGATGGTGGTATGTATCTCGCGATGTTGGTACTTGTTATAGGCTGGTCGGGTTTCGGTCGCCCTCCAAACAATATATTGTATATAACGGGTACAAAGTCGCAAGAATAACCAGCTGGCGGAGATTCTGCCTGGGGTTAACCAGCAGTAACATTCAACAGCCACTTTGATGTGTGTGTGTGTGTCTTCAATTGCTCAAACAGTATAGCCATCTACTTGACGGTCATGCTGATATAAAAGTTTCTCAGAGAATACAAAATCCTGGACATGTTTCACACTTACAACATGAGTCGGAGGCTATATACAGGTGAGCGAGGACATTAAAATTCCGTTCCCTGTGTGCTAATAGCACTGGTCTACCAGCATACGACACTGAATGAAATACATAAAGGATGCACTAGCCCAGGAGGGATTGTAATCTCAAAATCAAATCAGTGCATGACCTGGGCATTGTCACGGGTAATGGTGTATCTTTCTAGGTGCATATTACTAGGTTCGAAGAGCATGCTGACGGCTGCGCAGATGGGTCCTTAGAACGTTCAAAACAAGAGAACATCAAACTATAATGTTTCTACGGAAGACATTTGTCCTCGGCCGTTTAGATTACTTCTTCCATCTACGGTCACTTAAAAGTGTCAAATTAACGGAAGATCTCGAAGCATTCCAGCGAATCTACACAAAACAGATCGTCTCAGTGTGACAGATCAGCTACCGAGAGAGGCTAAGAAAAGAAAGTCTCTACTCTCTAGAATAATGGCAGAAAACATATGTAGTGATATACATCTGGAAAGTCCTGACAGGATGTGTAACAATCTTTGGTATTGAAAAATTACAAAAACACCAGAGCGGGTCACCACTGCATGGTGCTAAAAATCCCAGCTTTGCCATCAAGATACAGGAACAGACGCTGCAACAGCTTGGATTTCAAAGGTCAACAGCTTCCAACGTCCTCCCAAAAGGCTTCAGAGATGTCCATGTGATCGATGTAGACACCTTCAACGCTGAACTGGAACTTCACCTGTCGAAAGTTCCGGATAAACCAAGCTCGTAGAAGGCAGCACGAATGAGGGTAGTAATATCAAACTGCCCCTTTGACAAAACACCACATATGAGAGGAGGTCTCAGGTAGTGAAAATGTATGAAGGCTGACGCTGGTGCGCCAGCATTGCTCCATCTCTTTACGGCTAAAACGAATAGTAGAAAAATTAAAGAATCAATTACACACACACGCACAAACACACACACACACAAACACACACACACACACATAAAAACACACACGTACACACACACACACATAAATATATATGCGCACATATACACACATACATAAATATACATTCGAAACTATATACACAGCAAGATATGCGGTGTTCTATATCCGATGCTTTTTTTTATGAACACATGTCGTCTGCGTCAATACGTCTCTTTGCATGGAAACTTACTTTCATATACGTATGTTTATACCTAGACACTTATTGCAAGTATGTATAGATGTTCGTTTATGGGTTGTGTGTGTGTGTTTTTGAGTGCGTATTTATATATGTGTGTGTGTATGTGTCTGTGAGTGTGTGTGCTTGTGCGTGCGCGTATATGCTTGTATATAAAAACACTCCTGTTCAGCGTGCCATCATTAAATCTCGCAACTTGAAGTTCCATTAAAAATTCATTGCACTTAAGTATTTACCGGAAAATGCTACTTTTCACCGGATATTAGTCCCGCCACCTGCATGATACATATTCACGTACATACATACATAAATACATATATACATACACATACATTTATATAGATAAATACATTTATCTTTCATCTCTGTATAAAACCCAGTCCTTCACCTTTTCTCCCACTCTCCCGCTCTATAACACTCTTTCTTTCTCGATATATACATGTGATTGTGTCTGTGTGAGTTTGTGTGCATGTCTGTTTATAAGTGTTGCTGTATTTTTGCAAATGTATGAGTCGAATGCATATATACCCACAGTGGAGATAGAATAAACGAGAACTAACCACTGTAAATGAATGTATTGAAATATCTCTGCAGATTCCTGTATTATGTTGGTTTAGTATATACGTGTGTATTTAATTCAAATTTTTATACATTTATATATTTTTGCCTTCCTTTGTGTTATCTTGTTGCTGCACAAAAAGAATAACGTCTATTTATTTTTTCTTGTCTGCAACACTAGCGTCAATATGGATATGTTAAGCACTAGCATGAGGAGAGGACATAGTAAATGATAGCCAAAAATGTTTTTAGAGAATACATTATATACGTTCGAATATTTTTCTAGGAACTCACATTATCCAAGTTCACCGTTTACTATTGGTGAATCTAATTTTTGTCATTTACACAAACAGTCACGCAAAAGACACAGATGCATATAATTATATATAATGTGTGTATATAT
>NC_068981.1:68187778-68193238 GCF_001194135.2 Octopus bimaculoides
TATATATGTATATGCATGCATGTATGCATATATGAGTGCCTGTTCTATATTTACACATATACAATCAGGCACATATATTTGTTTTGTGAATTATTTATATATATATATGTGTGTGTGTGTGTGTGTGTGTGTGTGTGTGTGTGTTTGTTTGTGTGTGCATATGTATATAAATGTGTATGTATATATGTATCTATCTATTTATCTATCTAAATATGTATCTATCTATCTATCTATCTCTCTTCTATATATGTGTGTGTATGTTTTTATGAGTTTGCTTATGTGTATATGTAGACATATGTGCGTATGTATACATGTATAAACATACATCTCCACATATAGTGATAAGCTTACATACCCTTATCACCATGATATGCATCAAAACTCTCTTCTCCTACCATCTCCCACATCATCATCATTATCATCATTTCCAGTTATATCATTCTCAACGTTATTGCTTTCTCGTTTCTTGTTGGAATAAATAAATGGTAATAAATAAAGATGGAAAGAGTTGTGATAGGGGGGAAAAAAAGCATTTATTTCATCTTAACGAAGCCATTAACAAGTTAAAAACTGTTAATCACACAGGGGTTTCTAGTGTATTGGAAGGTAATATAAATGGTGAAGTTTGGCAAGTGAAAAACGATTTCAATTCTTTTTCCTTTATATATAATTTTTTCCGTCCTCTTTCTTCATCTATTGACAAAGAATTTAATATATCAACGATTCATTTAGAAATATCAAAAGCATAAACTGCAACTGCACATAATAATAATAATAATAATAATAATAATAATTATTATTATTTCTAATATATGCACAAGGCCTAACATTTGAGCGAGGAGCAAAGTCATTTTCATCGACGCCGGCGTTTCACTGGTTCTGTATTTATCGGCCCATAGAGAATGAAAGGTAAATTCAACGTCGGCAGAATATGTATTCAGGACGTAGTGACAGACGAAATATCGCTAAATACTTCGCCTGGCGTGCTAACGATTCTGCCAAATCGGTGCCTGAAAAATCCTTTCTGCTGGAAGGACAGAGCCTCAAATTTTGGCGGAAGGGTTAAGTCGATTGAAGTGACCTCAATACGTAACTGGTACTAATTTTATGGATCCCGAAAGGATGAATGGTAAGGTCGACATCGGCGAAATTCGAACTCGAAACCTAACGACAGACGAAATACCGCTAAGCATTTCGCCGGTCGTGCTAACGATTCTGCCAGCTCGCCGCCTTAATAATCTTACTAATAATAAATATCATTATAATAATAATGGTTTCAAATTTTGCCACAAGGGCAGCTATTTTGAAGAAGGGGGTAATCGATTACTTCGATTCCAGTGTTTAACTGGTACTTAATTTATTGACCCCGAAAGAATAAAAGGCAAAGTTCGCCTCGGCAGTATTTGAACTCTGAACGTAGCGGCAGAAGAAATACCGCTAAGCAATTCGTCCTGCATGCTATCGATTCTGCAAGCTCACCGCCTTAATAATCATTATAATTATAAATGGCATTGTAACCATATGTTGAAAGGAATTCTTTGGGGCTTGGATAGTTCAACTCTGGAAATGTAGGTGTTTTGTTCATCATTCATAAACAACCCTGATTCACGGTTGTTGTTGTTGCTGTTGTTATTATTATTATTTAAAAAAAGTTTATTATTATTATTATTATCATCATCATCATTATCATCATCATTATTATTATTATTAATATTATTACTATTATTATTATTATCATTATTATTATTATTATTATTATTATTATTATTATTATTATTATTATCGTTGTTGTTGTTGTTGTTACTGTTGTTGTTGTTGTTATTGTTGTTGTTGTTGTTGTTGTTGTTGTTGTCATTATTATTGAGGGAGAGAGCAGAGGATGCCATCAAATTGACACTGGGGTAAAATATACAAAAGAAAACAAAACAACAGTTCGCTAATGTTTTATAAATACAAAGAATAGTTTTATTCATCAAGGTATGCACTCATATTGTCAATACACTTTTGCCATTTTAGCGGTAGTTTCTCCGGACCGGAACTGTAAAAGCTTGGCAATCTAGAGTCATTAAAATCTCGGAAGACTTGTTTTACAGCATCGTCAGAATTAATTTTTTTCCTATCAAAAAGTTATCCAAATTCTGAAAGAAGAGTTGTCAGTGGGAGAAAGATGAGGTGGGTCTGGTGGATGATGGAGAACTTCCAACTCCATATTCTGTAGTTTCGCCAATAGCATTTTTGGGATGAGTGGTGTAGCGTTGTCTTGTAAAATAATATGAGTGGATCTGTTATCTAATCTAGGCTGTTTTTTTTTTTGTAAGTTCCTGCATCATTCGGTCCTGGTCTGCAGTATACTTCGGCCGTGATTGATGAGCCAGGTTTAATGCGCCAGACCACCAAACCCACACCATGAGCTTCTTTTGATGAATATTGCTTTCCAGACTGTGTTCTTGTGGCCCATCTTTTTCCAGTCATTGTGCTGAACGTTTACGGTTGTTGTATTGGTTACATTTCTCTTTGCATGTTAAAATTCAATTCAGAAATGATTTATATTTTTGATGAGAAAGTAGCATAATACAGGCTTCCAAACGTTGATGTTTCTGATTTTCATTGAGTTCATGCGGAACCCACTTATCCAAATCTTTCACTATATCGATTTGAATTAGGTGAGTCAATATTGTTTGCTTGCTAACGCCAAACAACAACAATAATATTCACGAGCACTTTGAGATGGACCTGACTCGATGGCAGCTTTCAGTTCCTCATTATCCACCTTTGTTTCTGGTCGACTACATTTATCTTTAAAATTTTATTCCACAAAATTAAGCACTATAAAGAGCAGGCGATCAACCTTACGATACGAAGGACAACGGAACAAGCTTTCGTCATTTAGGTTTTAAGACAGCTAGTTTATCCCTTGTGTATCATCTCTCGTCCATAATCGACACGCACACCTAATCCCGGATCATGTATATCCTGTTGATGTTGGAAATAGCAGCAATAGCTTCTACTCAAGCAAGCAGTTGAGCGTGACACAATGCTCACTGTCACTCGTTTTATTCATTGTGACACCATAAAATCAGTGGCTTCAGTTTCCCTAATTTCTGACCTTTCATTACCTTTATTGGAGCCGACCAATTGTTTGGGACCTAGACCTTTGGTCTTTCAGCATAAAACAATGCTCTACGGCTATACGTTACATGAAATGTGCACTCACGTTTCTTAATCATGTCAGAAATCATATACTTTCCTACAGTTACATATTTATTTCAAGTGAAACCCATTACAACTAAAAGAAACACACTTATTCAAATATGAAAAGTGCTTTTGTATTTCCAAAAGACAGTCAAGTCTTAAATCTTAAAAGTACTATAATAAAAATACAGAATTCAGCCGTCTTTAGTAATTTTATTGGCGTTAAACAGCGAACTGACATTTTGTAACACATTGAATAGAGATATTTAGTAGTCATAGATTTAATGCGTTTAAGTTTTTCAAGAGAGGTCAGTATGCAAGTAGATATTGAACCGTTTATTTAATAACATATATTCTGCGATACATATGTAAACAAACACAGTATATTACTGTTATCTGTCGAATAGCATGGAAACCAGAGCTCATCTTTACAAAGCTTCAACTTTTAAAATTCATTGGTGACATAAAGCGACGAGCTCACAGAATGATTAACGCAACGGAAATAATGCTTAACAGTATTTTGTACGTCTCTACGTTTTGAGTTTAAACGACTACGGGCTGACGTTGCTATTCATCCTTTCAGAATAGATAAAATAAGCACCAGTTGAACATTGGCGTCGACGCAGACGTAATTGCTAGTCCTGTACGAAAACTTGAAACCGATAATTATAGGTCACGTTAAGGAAGCGAGTATACATCATCATTAAAGCCGGGCAAAATACTCAACGACAATTCATCTGTTTTACATTTAAATGCGCTGAGGGGGTGACTTTGCCTTTCATTCATATGTGCATGTTTGTACCGATAGATATATAATTATTTGAAAGTTATGCCATATCATTCTAAGCACAAGCGATATTTTGTGTATGTGTACTTAGTGACGTTTCATCCGGCTTTGTATGTTTTGACTTCAAATTCGCCAGTGGTTGAATCTACCTTTCATAATATCGGATTAGTAAAAAGTAGTACCGGTTGAATCCTAGGATCAATGACATCGACTTTTCCCCTAGGATCAATGTCATCGACTTATCCCCTCTTCACAAACTGCTTCCTTTCTGTCAAAATTTTGAACCAGTATTTATCGGTGACGTTGATGCGGCGAGCTAGTAGCAACTTAGGCACACTAGGCAAAATGTTTAGCATAATTTTTTCCGCCTTTGGCTTTTGAGTTCAAATCCCAGCCTTGTAGACTCCCTTTCATCCTTCCTTGCAGGGATGATAAGTATCTCTAGAACACTGGCGTCGAAAACATTATCTATTGCTTTCCCTTATAATTGCAGGTCTTGTGCCAAAGTTTGAAGTTGTCTTTATAGGTAATGGCACATGCAGTTGTAGTTTTCTCATGTGCTACAATATTTACAATATATTTCTTGTGTTTATAATAATATATGGTATATTATTTACCTAATTATATACCAGTCGACGAACACATACACATACATACACATATACATACATAGAGACAGACACACACGTAGGTATATATACATATATATGCATATATATATATGTATGCGTGTATATGTGTGTATATCTATCTATATATATATATATTTATATATGTGTATATATGTATATATATATATATATATATATATATATATATATATATATATATATATACCATTACGATATTTTAACAGACATAATAGCGCCATATCATAAATAATGTAATCGTATAATGTTATACAATACGTTGACATAAAAACTGAAAATTATTTTACTTCCTCTATGTAGGAATCTACATAGAGGATATATATCATTATATAAACATCACAGCCTATATTCGATGAATATATGGAACATTATTAATTTTAGAATGACTGATACGTGAAGAAAATATCAAACAAACGATCTAGACATTCTATTGAATATCAAGAAGAACAGAAAAAATACGTAGCATGAAGAAATAGTATAGAAGTATAAAAAGTTGGAGATAAAACAAAGTGTGAAACTTTGCCATGTAGTTTTCGATAACAAGATATTATCATAGATATAGTTTTCTTTTACCTGACAATGCTGTCTATTATGTAGAAACCAGGACTTACCTGCAAAGAAAAAAATAGAAAGCAAACGAAATTACCTTAAATGTATTACCTTATTGAATAACATAGAAATCGAATAACATCATTATAAACAAACATAAGAATAAAGAAACACTGAAGTACATGAAAATATACATATATGTATATATACATGCATTTAAAATACACAAATATTCATGTATAAGTTTGAATATGAATGTATTATATATATATATATATATAT
>NC_068981.1:68194574-68197074 GCF_001194135.2 Octopus bimaculoides
ATATATATACATATATATGATAAGCTTCTTTCAGTTTCCGTCTACCAAATCTACTCACAAGGCTTTGGTCGACTCGAGGCTATAGTAATATAGTAAGAGACATTTGCCCAAGATGCCACGCAGTGGGAATGAACCCGGAAGCATGTAGTTGGTAAGCAGGCTACTTACCACACACCCACTCCTGCGCCTATGAATAGGAGGAGGAGGAGGCAACAACGACGGCAATCGATTGCTGCGGCGGCGGTAATGATCCTTCCACAGGCTCTTAGACTTCTCTATGCTAAACACGAATGATACTTTTTTTAATGATAGTCAAAGAATTGAAGAACGACATATTTATGAGCTAAAATGATTTGGGGGCGTATCTCCTCGTTATATACAAGTTTGTGCCGTAATATTTATAAGTGTTTTCAAACAGAGAAATGGATGTGTTAACTCGCGATATGCAAACGTCTGTAAATGGAACTAAATATTTCATTGTTTAAAACTTATCTTCTCATACTTTAGCATTAAAATAATCTGCTTTCCAGAGACAGAGACTTATTTCATTCATAGAAAAAACAAGACAATTCCATAGAAATCATTTTAAAGAAAATGTAATGAAAAATATTCCCTTCATAAAATCGCACACAAAGACACCTACATATACGCAAAGTTGCGTTACGGTATATGTACATACATACCCTGCCTCCACTCACACGCAAACATACGTACATGCACATGTACCTATCTCTCTCCAACTCTGTCGATTCTGACTCTCTTAACATATCCATTGGCTTCATCAGTGGCAGTTCACAGATACTAGATTCATGTATTCAAATGTCCAGAATTCTGCTCTAAATGAAATTATAGCTGCATAGTAACTTATAATGATCTTTGCTACATAAAACAAGACGATTATTGTTTGACGTAGGAAAGAGGAGGAGGCTAACACCCTGGGTCAATCTTAAAAATTATTATCATACAACCTACCACGGGAAGGTTTAGAAAATTTTAGATTGACATATTTAGGGCATTTGAATTACATATATTCATTAGACCTATCTAGAGATAATTATTTTACTACATGACTACGGTAGATCGTTAGATAAAAAAAAAAAAATTAATAGTACGCCACCGGGAAAAAATGGCGAACCTGCATATTTCCGGAGGCAGTGCTACTACGGTCAAATTATATTAAATGAAATTGTCTCGAGTATAATTTGAAGAATCTTGAAACATTCATCGAACCGAAATAGTGCATATGGAACAGCACCTATTTTAACAATACGTCAGAAAACAGAGACTACTCTGCTTTGTTTAGACATGATTAGATACATCAAATCTTAAATCTGTGATAGAATGTTGAGTTCCCCATGCCTAGAGAATGTCACTGCTAGCGTTAATCAAGACTCCAATCAAGAACAAATCCATTCAATGCACATGTTTGAAAGTAAAATAAAACTTCGAAAATTATTACAAAACTGCAAACTTATGCCAATATTTTGCTGACGTTATATTGTGGTTCCGGGAAACGTGACATAGCAACAGTTATCTGCTTATTAACATACAAAGGCTGTAAATCAGATTTACAACCAATGCCGTCAAAAACTGGTGCAACCAAAATCTCACTGATTTGGGACATAGTAATTTTAACAGCCTTAGGATATGTATCTGGAATTACTCGGACCAAGGACATGACAGCCTTTAGTTTAACATGCAACCCCATACATACACGATCCGGTTCTATATAAACTAAATGATAATAAATCATTATGTCACGTCTGCATGAGAAAATGAATGTAGGAAAGTAATCGAGATGTGTTTGAACTGATTCTCAAATGGGGTTGGAATTTTCGTTAGAGCCAATGAAATACTGTAGTAATGGTGAAATAATTAAATGTTAATATTAGAAAGTTATAAATTTGGAATAATGATTTCTATAATGTAGCTTAATTATGGTGAAGACAATTCTGAAAAACGTCTTCAGATATACAAGTAGGGTATCAAACTAATTTAATTCAGATATACTCATCACAATACTTTTTTAAAAGTATTCACGGAATGGCAAAGCTGCAAAAATCGACTGTGCTGCAATTGAATAAGGGATGTATATCTTCAAGTTCATGTAGCTAGCAGCAGTGGGACTGAACCTGAAACCATGTGGTTGGGAAGCAAGCTTCTTACCACACAGACACTCCTGCACCTATACAGCCACTCTTATATGCATATATGCACATATAAAGTTATATTTATGTATATATGAATGTACGTACACATGTATGTATGTACATCATTATTCAGCTTTTTTTCAAGATTTCTTCTCAATAGAGAAAGAAGCGGCTTCCAATCTAGACCCAAAGCTCCTTCATTGGAATTTCAACATCAAATAACAGGGTACGTAGATATGTATATATATATATATATATATATATATAGACGGTTTAGATATAGATTCAAGGCTTGAATATGGTACTTATGCGAAGGTACCCGAATATCACATCCCAAAAGGATGGGTGAT
>NC_068981.1:68199823-68203107 GCF_001194135.2 Octopus bimaculoides
AATTTCGGACCAGGGTTCTCATTCCTAAAGTATTTTTCGAAGTTGTAATAATAACAATAATAATGCTAATAATAATAATGATGATGATAATAATGATAATAATGATAATAATAATAATAATAATAATAATAATAATAATAATAATAATAATAATAATAATACCTTAGGAATGAGAACCCGGGTTCGAAATTACCCTAAGACACCTGATGAAGGCTGGGGAGTATACTATCCGAAACGTTGTGTTAATAAACAAGATGAGGACAAATATCCGTCAAATGTAAATTACGTAAATAATGTACATAATTCCTCATCTCTTAAATATATATGTATATATGTATATTACTAGCAGATGTGTTCCGGACATTCTCGGTATAGAAAACACTTTGTAGCGCTCAAGTGATTTGAACTTAAACTCCGATGTCTTTACAAGTCACCAATAATTCGGTGTACAGGGTGGCTATAAGAGAAATCAAAGTCAGTTGTTATGGTGCTAAATATATAGATAAACAATTTGAATATGACACCATGGATTGACATAAAATATATATATAGTTACAAACAGAAGGTAATCAAAGACTGAAACATTCAGACGATGAGTATTTAAGTATAAATTTTAGTATGAATACTTAAAAACGTATAAATTTTAGTATGAATACTTAAAAACGTTTCTTGATAAATCATAATTCCATAGTTTACAAATGGGGGAGACGTAAGGTTTTATAAGTCCAACAACTGCATCTGGGGCCTCAGCCTCCGTCAGCGCCCTGAGATCGAAGCTGAATTGATCCAATGATTATTTGCTTCCATTTCAATCTGAATGTTGTGGTGTACTACATGCGAGAACATTATGATGGATGTCCAAGCCTCTAGGAATACTGATTGAACTTATAACTTTCCCTCCCCCTTTAATTAACTCTGTCGTTCGTATCCTATGTAAGTTTGATCTATTAATAAACATTTCTATATATTTGTATTTGAATATTAATCGTCTTCAGTCCTTGCTTTCCTTCTTTTGCATGCGTACATTCACACACATACACCCACACACACACACACACCCACCCACACACATACACACACACACACACATATATATATTTATGTATCAATACTAAGCTAATATATTTAATTTGTTTATCCGCATAAGTGTATACACATACACATGCGCGCGCGCACACACAAACACAGACGCTAACCCACACACACACAGACACACACACACATATATATATATATATATATGTGTGTGTGTGTGTGTGTGTGTGTGTATACATACATATATATACATATATATATATATATATATATATATATATACATACATACACAAACACATAGTAAATTATTCTCCCTATGTTCAGTTATAATAAAGTCACTTTTACAAGAATGTCCTTAGTTTCGGTCAGGCTAGCCACTATTGGCTTAACTGATCGAAATGTCGATGGCACTGTCAATGTTATTCTTCCTTAACAATAATATATATATATATATATGTATATTTGAAGAAACTGTCGAGAACAGGAAGGGGTGCGGTTGCACATTTACTTTTCGTTATTACACTTATGTTGTTGTAGGGTAGTTAAACAGCTGAATTTCACAGTGGCTGACGTGAGAATATATGTTCGTATATACATATATACATATATCTGTATATACAGGATGCGACGAGTATTTGAGGACAGATTTGGTATACAATAAAACAACTATATTTCAGCATAAATAAATATGTATTTGAATAAACATTTGTGCAATTAGTCTTGATAATGTTTTTTAAAGGAAATTATTCTATGAAAGTGCCTTCGGCTTCGATGACCGAATACGGTGGCATGCTGACACTATATGGTCCTTGTTCATTTCAGACATCACCTGGACAATGGCGGCCTTCAGTGGTTTTATGGTTTTATGAGGATGACGATTAGTCTCCCTTCCAACAACGTTCCATATGTAATAGTCAATGGGTTCCAAATCTGGGGAGTTTGAAAGCCACATATTGGATGTTACATAATCGTAAAAATTGTCTGACAACCGTTTGTGGGTGACTAGGGCTTTGTGAGGAGGGGCTGAGTCTCGTTGAAACACGTATGGCCTTCCATTGCATACTTCATCAATCCAGGGCTTGATAGCAGTTTCCAGTACCTCAATGTACCTAGCAGCATTAATTGTAAGAACCTGTGAGAAAAAGTGGGGAGGCATCACATAACGATCGGTACTCACCACTCCTAAACCCATCACAGCTTCTGGAAATTTTGTCTGTATCACTCTGGGTATTTCAGAAGGATCTGCACATAATCACCTCTCATTTCTTCTGTTAGACATTGGGTCCTGGTCGAATTTTTTTTTCGTCAGAGGAAAAACAAAGTGTAAGCCTTGTTAGGGAAGGTTTTTCACTTTGATGAGTAACAGTTTTGAACGAACATTGAGGGTTTTCATGAGTCTTTGCAGACACGAATTCACCTTTCCTCATTATTTAGGACATGTAGGAAATGTCACAAAGTACCACAGTTCTGGTAGTCCAATTTGGCACACGACGTTCTTTAGCAATGGACCTCATTGATCTTCTGTGTTTTCATCGATAATGTTTTGAACATCTTGTATAAATTCATATGTCCTTTTAGTGTCTGAGCGTTGAGTTGAGAGCGTTTAGCTCTATTTGATGGAGGTTAAACATCACCATCACCATCACCTGCCTTCAATTCCAACCGAACTTTGTGTACAAATGATTAGACAACTTTTAGAGAGTTGCTGATTTCTACGATGCAACTACGACTGCATGTCTTTACGTTACTTGAATTAGCATGATATCTTGAAAGAGTTATCTGAAAAAAATAATACATTAAATAATTCGAAGGTGTAATGAACTAAAACCGAAATGTCCTCAAATACCCCTCGCACCCTGTACATACACAGACGCACATATATATATAAATAGCGGAGGCGCAATGGTCCAGTGGTTACGGCAGCGGACTTGCAGTCGTAGGATCGCGATTACAATTTCCAGATCTGTCGTTGTGAATGTTTATTGAGTGAAAACACCTAAAACGCCACATGGCTGTAGTCTTTCACCATAACTTTCACTCTTTCTTCCTGTTTCTGTTGTTCCTGTATTTCAAAGGACCAGCCTTGTCACGTTGAATCGCCTCGAGAACTACGTTAAGCTTACACGTGTGTGTGGAATGCTCAGTCTCTTGCATGTTTATTTCCCAAGCAGCCTGCTCCGTTGAACGGATCAACTGGAGCCCTCGTCGTCTTAACCAATGGAGTTCTACGACGATGGCATGTATATA
>NC_068981.1:68203117-68206363 GCF_001194135.2 Octopus bimaculoides
ATATATATATATATATATATGTATATGCATATATGTATATCTATGTGTGTGTGTATGTGTGTGTGTGTGTGTGTGTGTGTGTATGTGTGTGTATGCGTGCAAATTAACATCGATAAAACAAAGAATAGTAATGGTTCGCAACTTAATTGTTTAATTAGGAAAATATAGAAATGTGAAATGCCTCCTCAAATTTATAAATTTGAAATAAATATAGAAGGAATAAATAGTAATTTTCCAATTGGCAGTCAAACAGTTAATTTTATTGTTTATGCTTGTAAAATATTCTGAAATTATGTATGCATCATTTTCCCTTTAGATTGTGAAGACTGGAAACTTCTTTTGCTATATTTTATTTAAAATTATATACACAAATATATGCAAATTGGCCAACTATTGTCGTTCATCAGTAATTATAAATTTTTCAATTGTACGAAAAATTCTCACGTCAACCATTGTGAAATTTAAATCTGTAATTATCCTACATCAACATAAATTCTTCCAAGTCTATGTGCTTCACTAAATCGTATATGTGCTACTCTTAAAACTTATCTCCATGCGTATTAGGTAAATTGCACCGGATTAACATCTACTCATTTAAGGTTACAGTGTCCTCGAATAGTTCAGAAACATTCAGAGAAAAGGTAATTGTACATTATTTTGACCTGTACATTTCGGCCGAGAATAGCAACAATGCATTTGCGAATATTATACTTTATCGGATTGATAAAGTTAAAGCATTGATAAAGTTGAGGCATTGATAAAGTTGACGCATTGATAAAGTTGAAGAATTGATTAAGAACAAAGTGCGTCTCGTGTTGTCTGTGCATAACGTTAAAGCACCAAAATGCCTTATCTACATGACAAAATGAACTATTCAAATAAATTATCGTTTATCCCTCACTGAATATCATGAACATATAAAAGTAATTCTCTTTACTCATAACCCTCTTATGAAAAATTCATAACGTTTTATTTTACATAATTTATAAAAAAATCGAAATTTTATGAAGTACAATATCATGAAATATTCTTCACAGAATGTTTTAATATCAACATTTCCTGGTCTATGGGTCATATTTTTCCTAATAAAATATTAACCGATGATTGTACTTGTTTTAAATTTGGATGTTAAAGCAATTGCCGTAGTAATTAAATTTAATTTGCTATGCATGCAGAATAACTAACAGATAAATAAAAATAAGTAGTGGGAGTGATTCGACTAAAATACTTCAAGGTGCCGTCAGTACCGGCGCGTTTTTCATTCGTTAGTCGACAAAAGAGGGAACCTATGTGCTAATGATTAAAACAAGAAAATGATAATAGATGAAACATAAACGGAATACGTAATCGTATAATTTTAATATGCCATAACAATTATTCTGACCCCGAATCGTAATGTGATATTTTGTAAACGACAGCAAATAATCATAATAATCTTAATATTAACAACAGCAACAATAGTTAGGAGAGCGGTGAGGGTGTGGATGACGATAATGATGATGATGTTGTTCATGGTGGTGGCGGTAGGGGTGATTTTGGCTGTCTTCATAATGAGAATGGTTATAATTATGATGTCGACGAAGACGACGACGACCGCGACGATGGCAGCGATGGCAGCGACGACGACGACCACGGCGATGACGATGGTGATGTTGGTATCTTTTCAGAAAAAGGGAATAGAAAATCACATGAATGTTATTATTGATACTACGGAGCGAGGGCATTCTCCTTTGGCAAATAGAGAGTACGTCATCAGAAGTGAAAGCATAATTTGATCTCTGTTATGTTTCTATTAGAAGGAACACAATCTAACGTTGCAGGCAATCCGCTACATTGGGATCATTTCTATGAGAATTTGAATACAAGAAACGTTAGATGTTTTCTACTCACGGCTACAAACTCATCTTGAATTATATATTTCTTTATTTCTCGTCTAAAATATTTGAATAAAAATAAATTATTGCACTTGTTTACTGAATATGATACACAGAATCATTGAGAACTTAGTAAGAATGTGCATGAAAGAACTACAGCAATATACATATTAAATATTGAAGTATAATTATTACTATTTCAACAACATTAAGACTATTAAGTAAATAATAATAATAATATAATACGTGAATAGTCTCCAGTGTGTTCTGTATAAAGGTTATGTATTTGAAATGTAAAAACTTCGAATTAAATAAATATTTCTATAATCTGATATGAAAGGCATTCCATCGTTGTTTGATGATGGCAAATCTGTAATCTCAAACATGAGATCGCATGTGACTCCGCAATCCTAAGTTGGAAGCACAGAGGCCCACACAAATGTCACAGCAATAGTCAGTAGAATGGACTGAGGTGGATAGTGCCCTGTGACATCATTTTCTTGCAGCATTGAGACGCTGTAGCCAGTCCTCTTCGATGGTAGCTGCTGCTCGTGAGGCGAGAGACCTCCAAGCTGCACTACCTGCAGAAGAGGATTCGAGTTTATGTGGTCTAATGCTGCTCCGTTTGTGGTAAATTTTCAGATTGTCTGCGTACCTCAGTTTAGGTTTTCCTCTGTTTGCGTGAGCCCTGCATGAGCTCGTTGTACAACAGATGTCTGGTTACACGGTTGCCAGCTGTACTATTTATACTAAAAAATAGTAAAAATTCCCTACATTTTTTGAGTAAATTTTCTCATTTTTTTTTTTGTAATTATGATTTCTCATATCGGTAATATTTGGAGGATAACATGCAAGCCCATATAATTTTATTAGTCATTTAAGGTAATACACTGTCGTCTTTTCTAGATGTAGGGTGAAACTGGTAAGTGATATGGGTAGAATATCATCATTGCGAAGGGTGTTTCAAATTCAAACTATAAAACAAAAGTTAACGAAACTGTACGAATATTAATTAGTTAATATCACTACAATTATTTGTGGAAATTCCTTAAAGTACAGGAATCCAAGTATAGAAGCATTTTGAGTATCAATAGACAAATTCATATTGGGCATAAAAGAAGAGAAATAGTGTATGCAACTTTATCTGTTGTTAAACATTGCAATATTTTGAAATTAGCATCAACCATCACATATTCCGTAAACATTTAGCACCTTTTCAAAAACTTGGGTATAGTATTACTGCATTACGGAGATGAGGGTGTACAAATCTTAATATTTATATTTTACCCACCTACACATGTTGTATACAATAACAGAAGAATGTCTTTTTTTAATAAAGCAACATTAACACGAACAGTATATATATATATAT
>NC_068981.1:68206816-68207605 GCF_001194135.2 Octopus bimaculoides
ATATATATATATATATATATATATATACACATATATATGTGTGTGTGTGTATGTGTGTGTGTATGTGCGTGTGTGTGTGTGTGTGTGTGTGTTTGTTTGTGTGCATGTAAAAGCTGTTTTTGTCTCTGAAATCATACTTATATGCAAGCACTGGCCCACACGCATACGCACACATACACACAAACACACACATGCACACATACCTTCATATTTATCTAAACGCTCACATATGTTTTTCGTATGTGGAGTAACGTTATTCGATGAAACACATTCACTTAATACATTCATACCATAATTACGTACACCCTCTTCATACTTACGTGTCCATTTGTATGTGTGTCTGGCGTATATATTCATCTAAATATACACATGTGTTGTTTATGATATAGTCTGCACGCCTGTAGACGTTCAGGTGTATCTGAGTAATGGTAAATATGACACATCCAAGGAAATCATGTGTATAATAGTGGATGAGATCATGTATTATGCGAGATGGACGGGGAAATGTGTGGAAACCACAAGAAAGAATGATACCGAGCAAGTAGGAGACAGAAAAAAAGATAAACGTATCGTATAGAAACGAGAGCTAAAGTTGATTACTTTGAAGTTACAAAAGACGGAGTGTAGTATTGAAAGAGAATTAGAAGACATGTAAGAGAATATGTATTAGTATGACTTGTCTAAAGAAATATGTTGAAAGCTAAGAGGATGTAATGTTCTGGGAAATCACATGGACAAAGCACACACACACGTGTATATATATATATATATATATATATATATATATAT
>NC_068981.1:68208051-68208890 GCF_001194135.2 Octopus bimaculoides
TATATATATATACATATAAACAGGTATATAGAATGTGTAAGCAGGATGAGGGAGATGAGCTACAAAGTTATTAACTGAAAGAGTCTGAAAATGAACGAGTGTAATGAATATAAGAGAAAAAAGCTTAGAAGATGAAAGTGGGCTTCAGGGGAAGCTTTGCAATCTAAATAATATGCAATAACTGATTTAATGTACATGCAAGGCTGAAGGTTGGTGTTATTTGGCAGCTTCAATAAAAGAATGAAGTAATGACTAGCTACAGTTTAGAGTTCAGTAGAGAAAATATCATAAAGAGGGAATCTGGATTAATAGGTCAAATATCGATAATATGGAGAAAAAAAGAAAATTAGACAAATTATGATTTACATATTTGGCACAAGGACATGCAGCCTTAGGACAATCAATATAATTGATTCTTGTGTTGGACGGGCATACATTTTATAGGAACGAATGATGAAAGTGAATGTAGAGCGAAGCTATAAAAAAATTTGGTATATATTTAGGGAAGTACTAATATTAATTACTAATAGGCTGACACATTGCAGCAATGATTGCGTATATCGTGCATCTCGTTTGTTCAATCCGTCTTCAGAAATGTACAGCAACTTGCGGATGAAAAAATGTATAGTCCGACAACACAGAATATAGAATGTTTATAAAATATTTAATATTCACAAGAGAATGTATCGACAATATTTCATACATCATGTCTATGATTAATTCATGGCTAAAGAGAATATGAATTTATAAACCTATATACGTACACATATACATTCACTTATGTGTGGTCGTCTGTATATACACACACACACACACACACACACACACACACACACACA
>NC_068981.1:68209139-68217000 GCF_001194135.2 Octopus bimaculoides
TATATATATATATATTTGTATATATACATATTTCATCTTTAATCGGAATTGCTGATTATGGTTAGTCACGATATGACCATAGGTTTCGCACTTAGAGAGTTATTTGCGTTATTGGTCTCTCAGGATGCTCTTTGGCCGGAGGTCCATAGTCTTAGTCAGTCAGAGCTGTGAAAGGAAACACAAAACACAATTCTAATGCGGGATGTACCATCTGGGCGAGCTGGTATTATCTCCCGTTGTCCTCTTCCAGTTTCGTTCGAAACTGGTCACTACCTGAGCGTTATTCTTTTGATAGTCGGCAAATAAAGAAATCTGTGTTCCAACACCAATTTCCTCTGATGAGGGCACCGTCTAAATACGTCACTTTTGGAATTGAACGAGTCCAGGTTAAGCGAGTTCTTCAGGTTCTTTACTCTTTGGACCAAGCAATGTTTACGTCGTCTGTTTCCATTAAGGTATATGACACAGGTTATTTAACATGCTTCGATTTAATTTTGCATGGCATACACTTTTCTTTTAAATGCAAGACGTAGCTGGCGAAGGACATAACGTTCTTCTTTTCTGAGATCAGAAAAGGAGACTGATGGCTCTTGAAGGTCTCACTCCAACTCCAACACACGCACACATGCGTCTGTTTCTCTACGTGTGTACTATGAACGAGCTTGGGTCTATGCGTGAGTGTGTGCTTGTGTAAGTATTAAAAAAACACACACATACACATTGATATGCATGTATTGTGTATACGTATTTCCTTGCCAGCTGAATATATGTATTTAATGATACAGTATATTCCTGGCACACTTCACTAATCCCTCAAGTCTTTCTCGCTACTCTTATCGTGTCTAGGATTATTTTGAATCCTATTATTCTTACTTATTTATTTAAAGGCACCCGCTTTTCTTATTCTCACTGATTCACTTAAAATCTTCGTTGCTCTAAATCTTCCGTCGCCTACGATCTTCGTCGCTCACAATCTTCGTCGCTCATTCTCATCGTCGCTCACGGTCTACGCCCCTTACAATCTTCGTCGCTCATAGTCATCGTCGCTCACGATCTTCGTCGCTCACGATCTTCGTCGCTCACGATCTTCGTCGCTCACGATCTTCGTCGCTCACGATCTTCGTCGCTCACGATCTTCGTCGCTCAGGATTTTCGTCACTCACAAACTTCGTCGCTGACAATCTTCGTCTCTCAAAATCTTGTTTATGCATATATATGTGTATATATACGTTCGTATTTAATGACATGTGGGCTTACACACACGCACACACGCACACACGCATAAACACACGTGTGTATGTGTGTTTATGTGCACGCGCGCGCGGATGGATGAGCGAGAGCCTGTGTAAGTGTGCGTATGTTTGTTTCTTTGTTTGTTTCTTTGTTTCTTTCTTCTTCTTCTTCTTCTTCTTCTTCTTCTTCTTCTTCTTCTTCTTCTTCTTCTTTTTCTTCTTCTTCTATCAACCGACTTAGTTATTATTAACTTCATGGCATCTGTTTTTGCTATTGGTATTTTGCTTAAATTAAAATACAGCCGTTACTTTGGGAAACAAATCCCAGACGGCAAGGATTACGTGAATAGGTGGATGAAGATGAAGCGACGACGATGTGTGACTAATATAGTCACAGGTAAGACAGTAAATGCGGCCAAGCTTACTGCTTGAATGGTTGCAATTAATTATCAGAAAATAAGGAAATAAATCTCTCTATATATATATATAAAATATGCAAACAGAACCAGAATGCCGAAAAATAAATTCACGCCGCATAGAATCAGCATCTGTTTCAAAATTAATCAAAGTTCACAAGTATGCAAAAGTGTGAAAATTGATTTGTATTTTAAACATATATATGAATTAGTATATCTCGCATCGTTATATTAAAAGTACAATTACATGTCCCTTTAAAGACCATGCACATAACAGTATAGAATTAATTACTTACACCAATGCAGCTGGTGTTACAATTAGTGTATGCATTAGCACATAAACAAATAGCAAATTCTCTCCTCTATGCAAGTGGGAGAATCTGTTTGTGAATAAGCACCCACAACGAAAACACGTACTCACACACACACACACACACACACACACACACACGCACACACACACACATTACATATGGGCTTGAATGTATTTACATATGTATACCTACATAGAGAAGACATGTGGCTTAGTGGTTAGGGCATTCGGCTTACGATCGTAAGGTCATGAGTTCAATTCCGGGCGACGCTTCTGTCCTGAGCAAGTAACTTTATTTCAAAATTTTCCAGTCTACTCAGTAGGCAAAAAAATTAGCAGTACCTGTATTTCAAAGACCAGATGTATCAAACTCTGAGAACTACGTTAAGGGCACAAGTGTCTGTGGACTTCTCATCGACTTTCACGCTAATTTCAGGAGAAGCCTGTTCCGTTGGTAGGGCCCACTGGATCCCTAATCGTCGTAACCGATCGAGCACCAGCAAGCATTGCATACACATATGTGTATATATATATGTGTATATATGTATGTATATATATATGTATATGTATATGTATATATATATATATATGTATATATATATATATATATATATATATATATATGTATGTATATATCTGTGTATGGGGGTGGGGATGTCTGTTTGTCTGTCTCTGTGTAAAATTGTGTGCTTATTTCATGCGTAATTCTGCCAACCAATTAGAAAAATGCATTTACATATTTTGCTAAGATACACGATTCACAATCACGCACTGCAACTTATGCTGACAAGCACAGGCTTCTTGAAATACTACAAACTATTTAAACTGTGTCTCCGTATGCATAATTATGAGTCATTTCAAAATGCAATTTAATAAATTGTATTAAATGTATTAAAAGCTGAGTGAATTTCACGATAAGTACTTAATAATTTCAGATTCTAGCAAACACGAGCATACGAATGCCAACATTAACAATAACAGCAATCCTTTCTCTGATAAGAACAACCTTGAATATTTTCGAGAGAGGGGTAGCTGATTTTCTCAACCCCAGTAGACAGAAAGACTGAAAGATAACGTCAGACTCGGTGAAAAGTGAATGCAGCGTGTACATGTAGAGGAAATGCCGCGGAAATTTTTGTCCACCTAACCATTCAGACAGACGAAGTCTTAAAGACCACATTACAGGGAATGTACTTTGTTAGGAGGAGATAGTGTTTTGCGAAGTACTTTTGATTTTTGTTTCTGCTCATTCTTTAATGTATAAGCAGTTTATAATTTTGATGTATTACCTTTTCTATTTATTATTTGCTTTCATTACTTCATGTAATGCGTAAACATATCAGTGGACATTAACATTTCTAATAGGAAGTACAGAATATGAAAGCGGTGATTACGACAGTTAGATGGTGGACAATATCAAATCTGATTTTTTACCTCTTGTTTGGGCAGCTATGTTCAGAGCATGCTCTATCTGCTCTATCACTGAGATATTTAAATCGTGGCAAAAACATGTATCATTCAATAACGCATGTAATATATCTTTGCAAGCCGACAAAGAGATTGACTCAATCAAAATAGACACATAGTACAGGAAGAATTGGTTTGATAATGTATGAATACAGATAC
The DNA here is from genome assembly GCF_001194135.2 of Octopus bimaculoides. Lineage (NCBI taxonomy): Eukaryota > Metazoa > Mollusca > Cephalopoda > Octopoda > Octopodidae > Octopus > Octopus bimaculoides. The sequence goes on from NC_068981.1 coordinate 68,212,727, forward strand.
ACCCCACCACACACATACATATATAGGACGCTTCTGGCGTTAGCAAAATCACTGAAATCGTTGTTAGCAAATTCATTGAAATACAAGGATCTTCAAATTAAATTAAAGGATGTAATATGAAATACAATTCGTTCGCGTATCATTTACTATACCTGGTATGGCAAAAATAGAATTTCAACAAAAGTATTCAAACCATATCAGAATTCATAGGATTATTCTTTACCTAAACCTACCAGTGCAATAAAACTCTATAAACTGACTCTGCCCACACTACTTTTCCTATACGATAAGTACTTAATGTAATGTTAAAAATCGTAAAGAGTATTCTATAAAAACATCACAAGCCATAACAACAGCGCAAGCTTGTATATTTACGTATACACGGTGCTATAACAACGCCGATTCTCATAAATCTTAGACGTACTATACACAGTTGATGTGGCGCGAATATAACACTTCATACAATATATATACCACACGGAATGCGTAGCTCATAAATTATGCAAAATAATTTGTAACGTATATGTCCATACTGTATATAAATAGCAACCGTGGATGATGTTATATTAAGGAAGCTAGCTGGCAGAATCGTTAGCCTGTCAAGCGAAATGCTTAGCGGTATTTCGTCTGTCGCTTGCTTCTCGGTTCAAATTCCGCCGAGGTCGACATTGCTTTCATCGTTTCAAGGTCGTTAAATTATGTACCAGTTGAGCACTTGAGTCGATATCATCGCCACATCCTTTCCCCAAAACGTCAGACATTGCGGCAAATTTTGAATCTATTTTTTTAATTATTTCTTCGTAACACAGTGTAGGTAAAAATGCACCGGAGTTTTAGTCATCCGCCAAGCCACAACATTGACCTCAGATACTCGAACGGATTGTATTTCATATTACACACTTTATTTTAATTTCAAGATCCTTGTATTTCAGTGATTTTGCTAACAATATTTGTCCACTATTTTGGTATAGGATTGAGTACAAAGCTCCGATCACTATTGGTATCACTTTTGCATTACCCTCTATCATTCCATACAGTCTTGGCATTGCCACTTTCAATTCGGAGAACTTGGTGATTTTTTTCAACCTCTTTTCTCCCAACAGTCATGTAATGTGGTATGGCTACATCAATGATCTGAGAGTATTTGTCTCTCTTATTCAATATGATACTATCCGGCCGACGGTGTTCGATTACACGATCTGTCTGAAAATCATAGTCCCAGAGTATCGTAATTTTCCCATCCTCTCGCATTACTTTACTTCGTATATGCTCAGCTTCTAAGTACTACGGTGCCAGCTGTTCACTACCAGTGAACTAAGTTAACGCCCCTTATTTTTCGAGCACCATCCGGAGTGTTCGAGCGGTTCCAAGCAGTGCTATTTTCTGCAAGTACTTATAACCCGTCTCTTCTATCTGTTCATAACGTCCCCCGACGGTATCGTTAGTCCATCCATACATTTGATTGTGCCTCTCTTCAATACTAACACACCGCACTTTCTAAGTCCGAACTCCATTCTGTTATCAGCATTCTGTTATCTGGTGTTGCTTGGTTGGCATTTAACAAAGTGTTGAGTTGTGCAGCTATTCGTGCATGGCTTTGATCCAGTAGCCTTGAACTCCATCTGGTCCCAGGGCCTTTCAGTTACTCATTTTTGTTGCTGATTTCCTTCACTTCCCTAACTGAAATGACTAGTTCTGCCTGTTTTGGACAGACGACTGTTTGTTTCAGTTCTTGCAACCATTCAGCATCCTTGTTGTACTATTTTTCATTGCTCCAGATGTCACTCCAAAACTTCTGACTTTCAACGTTATCTGGTAGCAACTTTTCATCTGTACACTCTCCATTTATTTCTTTATAGAATCCCTTCTGATCAACTCTGAATAACCTATTCTGGTGGTAACCCCTCAGTCTTTGGTCGTATGTTACAGTCTTTGATTTCTTTGCAACGAAGCGCTACTACAGTCCTCTATTACTACTTTCAGAGCCTTTCTTTCAGTATTATACTTCTTTTTCACCTCCCCTTTGTCTTTTCGTTCTAACACAGAGATTTCCCTTCGAGAGCATGTCTAACCCTGCCTGGATCTCTTCTTTTGTCACCCCTATTATGTTTCTTTTTCTGCTACAACAATACTTGCTGTCTTGATCAAATTATTTGTTTCTGTGATGTTGCTTGTTCTAATGTATTTCAGAATTTCATTGACATTTTTCGTTTTTTGGTTGAATTTCCATCGATCAATCTTTTTTAAGGTATCAAATAATGTCGCTATCGTTCTCCAGTTGTCTTACCATTATTCTGTCATAGAAAGCCTTTTGTTCATCTGTCATATCGCTATTAGTTTTACCGTCTTCTTTTAGATCATCTACATGTCCCCCATTAAGTAAGCTACCACTGCTCCTTTCCTGTATTTTCATTCTTATCTATGCTTCTATTGTCCATGACCCGTCTTTTGATAGCTTCGAGCCCTACTTCTGCGAACCAACAATGTTTTTCTTATTGCTCTAGCTTGATCACATAGTCTCTGTTCAGTGAGTTGAAACAATCCCTTTTCTCTCCAATGATCATGCATACGTTGTTGCTAACCCCTAATTTGAGCTCTATTTTCATCTACCGGTTTGCTCAGGTAGTAACATTACACAACAACAGCATTAATTTGTTTGCTCCATCTACGCCATGTGTGGTGTTACCTTTCTGGATATCAACATGCTGGATCCGGACCAGTATCTTTGAGTCTACCCGTTTCCTTTCATCATTATCATTATCATCATCACTGATATCACTGGTATTATTGTTTTATGTATAGTAGTAGTAGTGGTTGCAGCAACAGCAACGCTAGCAGGGGTGGGGGATTTTTTTTTTCATTGTCACTCATATGAGGTAGCGATTATGAGATTGCGCAATTACCAGTGTTTTCATTCCGGCGCCATCACTAGATGTAATCCTTATGAGCCCATAAGGAGACTCCACCCGTTTCCTTTCATTATTATTATTATCATCATCACTGATATCACTGGTCTTTTTGTTTTTATGTGTAATAGTAGCAGTGCTTGCAGCAACAGCAACATTAGCAGCGGTGGGGTTCATTTTCAAAAATTATTATTATTATTATTATTATTATTATTATTATTATTATTATTATTATTATTGTTATTAATATTAGTATTATTATTATTATTATTATTATTATTGTTATTATTATTTTATATTTGTCTTTTGCTTTGCATTTGTACACGTTGGCTCCAAGTCTCACACAGAGACCTCAAGAGACAAGTTAGAAGTTCATCTTGGTGTTATGCCTAGTGTGCCATATATTTGGTTTTGTACGTAGTGTTGTTCTAGAGAATATTTAAGAAACAATAAGAATCATGTGGGTTTTTCTTCAAAATTTGAGATTACAGAGAAACTATTGTGCGTACCATATAGGGAGTTCCATTGAGCACTATCTCTTGAATTTTGCCATTGTGGGGATTCCTGGTATCTGAGATAGGTACCAATAAGCCCCTTTTGCTATGGCAACAGGTATTGCTTTAATCTTCTATGTAATCTTCCCTTTCTAATGTTGAAGACTGGTATATATACACAGTTTATCTATTCTGGTTTTAATATCATTTTTAGTAATCCTAAATTTTATCTTCATACAACATAGCAATATTGTTTATATACAATCATCCATTGTACCCCATGATAGTCCCCTCTGTACTACCGTTATATATTTTATTAGCGTCTTGCCCCTTTAACTGGTAATTAACATCTTCATTTAGTGTCTTCTCCTACTCAGCCACCTTTATAAACAGTTGCTCATACATTTTCTAAACCCTGACAATATTTATGACCAATCCCACCTATAATCTGTCAACTCGCTCAGTCTATCTATTCTAAACAGACACTGCCTTAGTTTTGGTAGTTGCTAAAAAAGGACTAATGAATTAAAAGTAAACCACAATCTTTTACAAGGTATGACCCTAACAGACTTCATACAGTTCTCAGAAGTGTAGTATCTTCAGAGTCACATTAGTAGCAGCATGGACATTTTCCCTCTTCTTGCTCTATTAGAGAATTTGAGTAAAATTATATTAATATGGCCAACTGCTTAAAAAATTCTATTTACTTATTTATGCAGCAGAGGATAGCCCTATATTTGAATTGGTGTAATGATTGCATTGTTCAATTAAATAGAGCCGCTTGAAACGTTCGTACTGCATCACCTCTTGATATCCTGTTGCTTATTTTGATGTTACACACACACAAATATGTGTATATGTATATATATATATA
>NC_068981.1:68217107-68218755 GCF_001194135.2 Octopus bimaculoides
TATATATACATACATACATATATATATATATATGTATATATATATATATATATATATATATATATATATATACATACATAAAAATACATATATATATATGTGTGTTTGTGGGTGTTTGTGTGTGTCTATGCTTGCGTTTGTCCCTCACCACTGATTGACAACCGGTGGTGGCGTGTTTGCGTCCCCGTAACTTAATGGTTCAGAAAAAGAGACCTAATAGTGAGTATAAGGCTTGAAAAAAATAATAAGTACTAGGGTTGATTTCTTCGACTAAAACCCTTCAAGGAGGTTCACCAAAACTGCCGCAGTCAAATGAGTGAAAAATGTAAGAGGTGAAATATAAAACACAGAAGATACTGGCCTGGATATTGCCGTGCCATGATTCTGTTTTGGACATAAAGATTTTACGAAATATTCAAAAAATAAGGTGGAAATTTAGGGAAGAAATGTTTCTATTGTATAAAATAATGTAACCATAAGGATCTGCGATCAGACCATATTGAGCAGAATTTCCATTCTGTACTAACTTAATGATTATAACAAATTTGATTGATACGTCAGGCAACAAATTGATACTTCTCCCATAATTGTCATAAAATTGTTGTATGTTCTCTCAAAACATATATATTTCTTCTCTTCAAAAGATATTTTTTCAATCAGATTATCTTTATTCCATAAATACGAATTTAGTTTAAAAATAACCCAGATGTATTTAGGTGCAGAATATATCTATATCCATGCCGAATGAAAATTTCTTATCCCCAAATATGTTCAGCCCTGAAATAGCAGTTACCGAACAATACTCTCTTTCTTTTCATGACAAAGTTTATTTTCAGAAAAAATCAATTGGTAAATACGAATGCCGTCACTTAGAAAAATATCACTTCGACCTTTGCTCGCATCTGTGCTCTTCAAACTCATGAGCAACGCAATTATACTACCACACTGATCTTCCACATATCTCAGCAATAGCTTTGAACAAAAAAAAAATTATAATAGTAAAGAATTCTAGTTTCCTTCACTCTAAATGTTCTGATTTATGGAATAGAAACAGCTATCTTATCCAATACAATATTTTAACAAGTATTTATTCATATATCGATCACTTGAGTATTCGTGTTTCGGCATTTTCTCCCATAAATTTCTGCAGGGAATAAATGCAATTAAGTATTTCACAAAGAACAAATTTCCAATTCCTTGAAACAAGATACTGCTAAACCATGGTGGAATGGATGAAATGTTGCTGTTACGTAATAAACAGTCAACAGAAAGAAAGTATTTCGTAACATAAAGCGATTAGTATTTGTATTAACAGTGTCTCCTGATTACACATAAAGTTAAGGCGATGAGCTGGCAGAAAAGATAGCACGGTGGGCAAAATGCTTAGCGCAATTTCATCCGCCTTTACGATCTGAATACAAATCCCAACGAGGTTGACTCTGCCTTTCATCCTTTTAGGGGTTAAAGTAAGTAACCTTTAAGCACTGGGGCTGATATCATCGACTTACGCCTCATCCGAACAAACTGGTCTTGTGTCTATGATAGACATCATTATTGCACATAAAATAAGACGGTGAGCAGGCGGAGCCGTTAGAACGCGGTACAAAATGCTGAGCAAGAATCTACACCGCATATATATATATATATA
>NC_068981.1:68218928-68225086 GCF_001194135.2 Octopus bimaculoides
TGTGTGTGTGTGTGTGTGTGTGTTTGTGTGTGTGTGTGTGTGTATGTGTGTGTGTGTGTATGTTGTGCGTGTGTATGTATATGTATAAAATTCGTTGTCTGTTCCCTATCCATTCTCAAACGCATGCTGCAGAACGCCAAATGAAGTCTCAATAGAGAAAGGAGATGAGGATTTCGCAAGAACGGCAAACGCATACGGCAGCATATCAAATGGAGTCTCAAGACTGAAGCGAGGTGAGACTTTTCCAAGATCAGCAAATGAATGCTTCAGCAGGTCAAATGGAGTCTCAATAGAGATGAGAGATGAGACATTCTCAAGATTAGCAAAGGCATACTGCAGCACGTCAGATGGAGTTTAAAGAGAGAAGGGAGATGAGACTTTCCCAAGAGGAGAATTTCCCAAGGGCGTGCTGCAGAACTTAATGCTGAATCTTTATAAAAACGTTTTCCTGATTAGACACAGGTCCGATCGAACAGCTCGCAGAAACGGACTAACTACAAGTTCATTCTTCACAACTTCTGGAGGTGATATTAAATCTGATCCACCCCATTCTTATAAAAATGATAAACTTGTCTAAATTGGTGTGCTAAACTGAAATTGTCGTTTCTGCAAAGCTTTAAAATGTCCGAATGAAACTAATGGCATGTGCAGCTCAGGCGGTAAGGCAAGATTGCCAGCACTATTAGCTCTTCCTCAGGATCTTATGGATCTTCTGGAAGTCTTTTCCAACCAGACAAATGGTTTTGTGAACCATATCAGACAATACAACTCTGCATTTCAAATTACATTGTTTGCTGCGTCTAAGGAGATAGTTGAATATGGATTTACACTGATGTTCAAATATCAAGGGCAAGTCTATCACCTCATTGCTTCCTCAATATTGTTACTCAATAATAAACAACCACAGTTCCTCCAAATTTACGTTATGAGTGATGTAGGACAGCAAATTCGAAGGAGGTGTCAAACATTCAGACAGTGGATCATGTTAGATGCAGCTCAAACCGCCACAAAGCAGAGTATATATACTAAAAAGTTTGCAGTACGTTCAAAATCGCATACACTACACCCACATTTTTGTGACTGGTTAGATTCTAGAATACTCCAAAAAGTTACATGATATGTGACTTAGTAGAATTCGACCATTATTTACTCCACAAATGTTTGTTGCCAATGCAGCACTTTCCCGTATCACCTATCTCAACTAACTATAAAATATGTAAAAACTATGCCATTTTAATCCCAAACAACGCCAGGTATCTCTGCTAGTATATATTTAAACATACACTATTGTTTCATATTTGTCCTCATATTTTAAAATTCTTACATTATGAAGGGTAAATATATGTTACTTCTTTTCATGATCCTTACAATATCTCAGTATGTAGCAATGATGTATAAAACGCAACTGTTCCTGTGGAAGAAAGGCGATATTAGTTCTCAGAATACTGGATGAATTGACAAGAACAATGTCATGAACATTCTTTAAAGGGAGACAAGTTAAAAGCAAATAGATCCTGATAGTAATTAGAGTTACCTACAATCTGTTTGCTTAGGCAGCAATGAGTACAGCAGTTAATTTGATGGTCATCTGATATTTAAGTTCAGTTTTTAAGAAGCTATTTTATTTATATTAATCTATTACCATAAATTCAGAACTATGTTGAAAGATAATGTAGCGTAACTGAAAATGCACATGAAATATAATTTGAATTCCCATCGAAGCATTAACGATCGGCACAATATATTTTATATTATTTCCAAGATTTAAGCAATTATATTTGGGGAGTATAGTTGTTGTTTTTGCTGTTATTACTGTTGCTCTGATTGTTAATCCCTTTGTTACTTTTGTGTCGATTCAGAATAGTAATTTTGGGTAAGAACGTACCTGAAATGATTTTCAGCCATAACAATTCGTTTTATTAAAGAATGCATGTAAAACTCTATTATTCATGTAAAGTGAATATCATGTACATATAAGTTGATTTGGCTATTATTTTAAGCAGATTAGACAACAAATGAATATTCTTCGTTTGTTGCAGTTGCTAATCTTGCTTAACCAGAGATGAGCTGTGATCAATCAAACTTCAACCTTTATATATAACATCTTTTATTCTGATTATATTCCATTTTTTAACAAAATCTTAATAAACAGTAAGATTTATTTTCTGGGCTTCCTGACTTTGCAACAACATCGGTTAACAGTAAACTGCGAATGTGAAGAACAAAATATAATAAATGTTTCTAATTATGATGTCCAAATAATTGAAATCAAAACTTATGAAGATAATTACTTTAATTTGAAAGGCAAACATATAACAGACAACTTGGTTTCAAAATAAGACAAAATATCGGTACGGAGTTGAGGAAAACTTTATTCATTAAAACTGGGCAAATTAATAAATAATAAATGTACTCATAAATAAACACTGCCCCGCCCGAAGTTTATAGGCCACACATTTATTCCTTTGTGTTGTTTTCTATACAGTAATTACATATATTTTTAGCCGAGAGTCATTAGGAAACAGGGATAATGCTATTCTTTCTTTGTACAAAATGTGAATATCTTCAAAGGTTGCTAATTAAATTTATTCATATTACGCTTACAGCAGCAACAACTAGAACAGTATGAGTGAGTTTAGCATGAAGAGTAGCAAACAGTTAAAGAGCAAATAAAACACCTATTCATACAGAATGACACACAAAAATAAACACATTTCAAATGATAAATTCTATTTCCTAACACCTCTTTGTCTACAGGGCGGAATTTGAAATTAGATACACAAAATCAGAGAAAAAGTTTCTAAAATAGAGAAAAATAACAAAACAAAATCAGAATAAAGAAACACAGGTCTCAAAAATTTAAATGGAATAATTTAGTAGAAGAATGATATCACTTATTGTAATCATTCATTATATATCAAAGGAAAAAAGAGAACATCATTAGGAAGGCTGTTATAGCTTAATTATTTTTTTCCTATCCAGCTCTTTGTATTCCACTCGATATAAAAGTTCCCATAGATAGAAAAAATGATAAATATATAAAAAATCAACATCATGAACTCAGGGATGGAGACCAATAATGTATTTTTACAGTCTCCAAGACAAGAATAAGCCTAATATCTCATTGGCACTAATGAGGAGAATGAAAATCAAGACTGACGTCAATATAAATTGAATTTGGAACCTACAAGTACAAAAATAACTGCTAAAAGGTGTTTATTGCGACACACAGCTATTGCTGCTAATACACTGTTCGTTCGACAATTACAATTCCAATCAATGTAACACGCGAAATTGCTTTCAATTTTTGGACCAAATAATGTATTATATTCAGATTATTTGCGAAACATGATGTCTCTTTTATTCACACCCAAAATGAAAAAAATCAATACTTTCTGACTATGATTAAAATGCAGTTGCTTAACTCTTTTGTAATAGTGTCAGCAATTTTACTCATTAATGCTTAAAAGTTTCAGTATCCTTTGTCTACGATAGCAAAAACAGAATTCTTCTCTTTGTTTACTTCTTAACTTCTTGTTCAAGTAAATGACCTTCTATAAATTTTCAGTAGTGACTACTGAGTTGATGTCTTGTCTTATAATACTGTCGAATTTGTTGATCCTGGAGTATTTGTGAAAATTGTATAGAATGAATATTATTAGAATTATGATCTATATGACTTAGGAAATCATAAAAAGAAAGAATTTGATTTAATATATGCATAATATTATGCGATGATTCATTCATAACAGAAAAATAAATAAAACAACAATTAGATTTGCTATGTACAATCGAAGCATTATCGCAGAACAAAAAATTATCTTGTCAGGAAAAATGCAATCTTAACTGAATTCTTCATTCTATTTCCTTAGATATTTATTAAATTGGTTTATACATGTGAATTGTCAACCGGCATCATAACATTTTAGGAACAACTGAGAATACATTTTTGTACATGTAACACAGTTTGCCTTTTCTTGGGATATTTTCTTTTCTAATAATTGGAGGTTTTGCTGGTCAGAAAGATCCAAACAGGATAGATTCCAGATACATCCTCAAATCTACTAATTCTTTATATCGATACATTTCATTTAACTTTTGTTAATATATTCAATAAGGAAGAAATATTGTACTTCTATTGTTTTTGTTTTTATAATTTCGGAAACGATTACTGCGTGAAGACAGTTTGTAACTGCAGAGAGTTTTCGTGATACTTGCAGAATATTTTATGTCTGATGTTTAGCAGAACTACAGTCATTTTCCTTTCAACTCATTTTATATGGCTGTTAATATATAAGTTTCAACGGTGATTCTCCCAGTTGACAGTTATCTTGCGTTTTTAGAATACATTAAACTAAATATAAAACAGATAAATTTTACTTTACAAGTTTGATCATGTGCTCTATTTAGCACATGTTCGATATTTATTTTTTATCAGTGACGTAGAAAATAATTCATTTTAATAAGCATAAATATCTGCTTATAATAAGGATGACAAAGGTGAGAAATTCATCTGTTTCATTTTGTCAGAAATATCATGAAATCAGCTATTTCATTGATTCTTGAGTATCGTTTAAGTATTTCATGTGCATGTTCTGAATCGATAATGATGGGTTCCATTATTCTTCAAACGACTTAATGAGACGATTCAAGCGCAGTCTATACAGTTTCTAAACGTATCCATTTACCAATGCTCAGATTATTTCCGTAGATCATATGACCTATAGCATCATACTTTTTTACAATGACACGTTTTGAAAGTTATGTAGCTTTGACTTCTTGATATACAAAAATATGCTGAGAGCAAACCTATCTTTCAAGTGTAACTTGAAGTGTACTGAGAAAGGAAAGAAGCGTATTTCAACAGAACCAAAATTCCTGAGTAAGAGAAAACTTCATAGTCATCAATGATTTCTATCAAATATCAAACTGTCGGGAGATGAGGTAAGTGAAAGTTTTAAGTTTATTGGACTTGTTATTATATATTTCGTACGTTCTCTGCTTCTTTTCTCGAATGAATCTGGAGTATTTAGTGCATTTATAACTTTATTTGTGCATATCGTTTATACTTACACCAATACATTTTAATGTATCTAGTTATTTTGTTTCTACATTCTAGGGACATTGTAATCTTTCATTGTCATTTAACATTAGTTTCAATTGAGGGAAAAAAATACGGGTTTCAAAAGAATGCGTGCGCCTTCTTCACTTCGGGGTAGTCTATTTTTTCAATGGTGAGAGAGTTGTGCAGTGGAAGCGCTTGTGATGTAGTGATCAGTTTCCTCCTTAAACAAGATCTTATCCGCCATCACACAAAAAGAAATATGGAGGCATAAAAGTAAGTACTGCCCATTGTCCAGAAATCTTTCGTCACACATCTGCGACCTCTTCAGGGACACATTTGGCTTTCATCTGTGCTCTTGCTCCATTCATGCCATTCTTCTCTCCTATGACATGTATCCTTATGTGCAGGAAACGTATGTGCACATATCGATAAATATTATGGAAGATCTGAATGGAGTAAGTAGAGCAGGAGCAAACACGAAAACGAAAAGTGTCACTGAAGTAGTCATAGATGTGACTACTTCAGCGAAAGATTTCCAGACAATGGACATGACTTAGAATAAGAACAGTAATAAACGAGTGAAGAACAAATATATAGTGCGTGTGTTTACGTGGCATAAAAAAGAAAAAAAGATGACTATCCCGAAATACAACAATATATGTTTCAAAACACGTTTTCACATCAGGAATCTTGCAACACAAATTGATAAACGTATATACATATGATGAACGACGATCAATGACCACTGCTCATGCAAAGCTTCAGCAATGCCCGTACGTAAAGTTATTGCACCAACAGCGGAGGCACTAGGGTTCGCGGTCGCCCTTCATGTCCGTCAACGCGCCCTCTGGACAGCAAATGGTTGTCTCGTCTAGAGTTTGAAGTCCAATAACGATTACACAGATCACCTCCATCCTATGGATATCATCCACAGACTAGCGAGAGCAAGATATCCAGTGCCAGTATCTGTGCAAGCGTTCGCGGCCGCCCCTTCCATGTCCGTCGCTGCTCCCTCTGGACAGCGGCACCATGATCTGAAGCATGTATACATACATACATACATACATACATACATACATATATATATATATAT
>NC_068981.1:68226063-68226954 GCF_001194135.2 Octopus bimaculoides
ATATATATATATATATATATATAAATATGAACCTTTATTTCTAGTTGTATCAAGAGATTTAAATATAGAAAATTAAGAAAGCAAAACAGAGAGAGAAAATAGCGAATGATTGATAGAGCCTCAGGTACAGTTTGCGCGATAGACAAAGCAGAGAATAAATCAACATTTAGCAGAACAAATTGTTCATCATTGACAATTTTTTTTCGTATGGAAGCGAAAAGCCAAGAACATGTGCAGAATTGTAAATTATGAAGCACTGAATTCGGATTGAACAGAATGATATACGTCTATAGAAAGTTACACATGCGCACCATAAGTAATCACAATGTACATCAATCGTACAAGCATACACACACTCACCAACACACCCGTACCCAAAACACACGCAGACATATATGTACATATATCTATCTCTCTCTATATATATTTATATACAAATTAAAAGGGTAAAGGATTATCAATTTATTAATTAATAAATCAATTAATAATTAATAATTTTTACCAAGCCCATCGGTATGTACGCACCATTATTGGTGTAGAACTTATTCAAAAGTTCATAGATTTATACATATAATTAAGGGATCAGCAAAATATTTGTTTCACCATATACCGAAGTTCAGAAAATAGCAGCTAAAAAAGCTGAGAATCTCACAGATAGCATCACTTGTAACTCACAAAGGCAAAAACAAGAAGAAAAAACAATGAAAAACTAACCAATTCAGATGATGCTGTTAATCATCTGAATTGGTTAGATTTTCATTGTTTTTTCTTCTTGTTTTTGCCTTTGTGAGTTACAAGTGATGCTATCTGTGAGATTCTCAGCTTTTTTACCTGCTATTTTCTGAACTTCGGTATATGGTGAAGCAAATATTTTGCTGATCCCTTAATTAT